>NW_028318331.1:0-300000 GCF_062004578.1 Staurois parvus
CCCCCTACCCTTCCCCCCTCCCTCTCCTCCTCCTTTCCCCCCTCCCTCTCCTCCTCCTTTCCCCCCTCCCTCTTCTTCTCCTCCCTCCCTCACCTCCCCCCTCCCTCCTTCTCCACCCCCCACCCTCCTTCTCCTCCCCCTCCCTCCTTCTCCTCCCTCCCCCCCTCCCTCTCCTCCTCCCTCCCCCCCCTCCCTCTCCTCCTCCCTCCCCCCCTCCCTCTCCTCCTCCCTCCCCCCCTCCCTCTCCTCCTCCCTCCCCCCCTCCCTCTCCTCCTCCCTCCCCCCTCCCTCTCCTCCTCCCTCCCTCCCTCTCCTCCTCCCTCCCCCCCTCCCTCTCCTCCTCCCTCCCCCCTCCCTCTCCTCCTCCCTCCCTCCCTCTCCTCCTCCCCCCCTCTCTCCCTCTCCTCCCTCCCCCCTCCTCCCTCCCCTCTCCTCCCTCCCTCCCCCCTCCTCCCTCCCCTCTCCTCCCTCCCTCCCCTCTCCTCCCTCCCTCCCCTCTCCTCCCTCCCTCCCCTCTCCTCCCTCCCTCCCCTCTCCTCTCCTCCTCCCTCTCCTCGCCTCCTCCCTCCCTCTCTCCCCTCTCCTCCCTCCTCCCTCCTCCCCTCTCCTCCCTCCCTCCCCTCTCCTCCCTCCCCTCTCCTCCCTCCCTCCCCTCTCCTCCTCCCTCTCCTCGCCTCCTCTCTCCTCTCTCCTCCCTCCCTCTCCTCGCCTCCTCCCTCCCTCTCCTCTCCTCCCTCCCTCCCCTCTCCTCCTCCCTCTCTCCCCTCTCCTCCTCCCCTCTCCTCGCCTCCTCCCTCCCTCCCCTCGCCTCCTCCCTCCCTCCCCTCGCCTCCTCCCTCCCTCCCCTCTCTTCCTCCCTCCCTCCCCTCTCTTCCTCCCTCCCTCCCCTCTCTTCCTCCCTCTCCTCCCTCCCTCCCTCCCCTCTCCTCCCTCCCTCCCTCCCCTCTCCTCCCTCCCTCCCTCCCCTCTCCTCCCTCCCTCCCTCCCCTCTCCTCCCTCCCTCCCCTCTCCTCCTCCTCCTCCCCTCCTCCTCCTCCCCTCTCCTCCTCCTCCTCCCTAGTAATATATAGTAAACTCAAAGTTGGTAATAAATTTAGGCCCAAAAATGTATTCTGCTACATGTTTTTTGTAAAAAAAAATCCCAATAAGTGTATATTGATTGCTTTGTGTGAAAGTTATAGCATCTACAAACTATGGTATAGATACTGCAATTTACGCCATTTTTTTGCTATACAGCGCTGCGCTAGTTTAACGGACAATTGCGCAGTCATGCAATACGGTACATAAATTAAATTTACATCCTTTTTTTCCCCACAAATTGAGCTTTCTTTCGGTGGTATTTGATCGCCTGTGCGATTTTTATTTTTTGCGCTATAAAAAAAAAGGCTGACAATTTTGAGGAAAAAAAACAATATTTTGGACTTTTTGCTATAAAACGTCCAGTAGAAAAAAATTTAAAAATCAAATTTAGTCATAAATTTCTGCCAAAATGCATTCTGCGACATGACATGTCTTTGCTAAAATAAAAACCCCAATACGTGTAAATTAATTGGTTTACGTGAAAGTTATAGCGTTTACAAATGGCGGGAAAGATACTTGATTTTTTTTTTTTATACTAATAATGGCGGCGATCAGCAACTTACGGCGGCGATCAGCGACTTATGGCGGGACTGCGCCGGACATTCTGACATTGGGGGGTACTGACAACCCCAGTGACACCAATACAGTGATCAGTGCAAAAAAAAAAAAAAAAACACTGACACTGTACTAATGGCACTGGGGAGGAAGGGGTTAAGTTTATTATTCAGGGAAAGGGTTAACTGTGTGAGGGGAGTGTTTTACTAGGGGGCGGGGGTGTGTACTGCAGGGAACACCACTGATCGGGGGAGAGAGAAACTCTTCTGTCCCGATTAGCGTGTCCTGGAGCTGTCACAGAAATGATAGAAAGCACAGCTACTGCAGCTGTGCTCTGTCAGCGATTGCCGCCAATCGCCAGGACATAGCCGGTAACGACCGGCTGTGACCCGGCAACTGACATCCGCAGCTGTGATCGGCGGGACAGGTAGGGCGGCGGCGGCGCGCCTCGCGCATGCCCCCTAGTTGTTTTCAAAACACACGTTTTAAAACGTGCTTTTGCCCAGCTGTGCCGCCCTGCCGCCGTATTTATACAGTGGCTGGGCGGCATGTGGTTAAGTCACTGCGGGTTAAAAAGAAGGGGTGAGAGGGACAAATGGGTTACAAACGGCAACTTGACACATCTGGTATAAATGAATTGGTTACTGTTTTCTGAAATTCCTGTAGTTATTTGATATAGGAACTTTGTCTACTGTCAGCTGTGCCATCTTTCTGAACTATGTTTTCTCTTTCATCTAGTCATTCAGTCACTTATTGCCCTGGTCAACGATCCCCAACCAGAGCATCCCCTGCGTGCAGACCTAGCTGAAGAATACTCAAAGGACCGTAAAAAATTCTGTAAGAATGCCGAAGAGTTTACAAAGAAATACGGAGAGAAGCGACCTGTGGACTAGACATTGAGGCCAAGCGCCAACGGAAGACACACACACACACACACAAGAGTTAACACAAATTCAAAAAGCGCAACTGAAGATTTGGAGTCAGTGAGTTCAGAATCCCCTCCTTCACCCTACCCTGAAATACACATGAGGCAGGACTCCGCGGGAACATGGAACAGAGGCGCAGCATCAACCCGCGATTTACGCTAAACTCTACTGCAAACTGTTAGAGGAGGATTAAAAAAACAGTGTGAAAATGGGAGTGCAGTTCTGCTCTCTGTGTAAAAAAATATATATATATATCACTTCTTGCCATTCTTACTGCTGAAAATTTCATCCTTGTTCACTTTAGTCGAAAAGAAATGAGAAAAAATGACACGCAAAATTATTTCTTGAATTTTTTTTTTCTTTCTCCTTTAGGGTTTAATTGTAGCATTGCATACAATTTTTTTTTTTTTAAATCACCAGTTCATTTTGGACACATCTTAATAAAGGCCCTTTATCTGTTAGGTTTTAGTCTAACACTCCCCCTCCCATTTGTAGCCTTTTTAATGACAGCTATTTTCTGACATTTAAAGGGATACATAACTTTGGTCCATCTTGAGCCACCACAAGGGAGGGGATCATTGAACGTTCGGCTCTTAGTTTTCCTTTCAATGTTGCACTGTGCTTTTGGGACTTGGTAAGTTCTCCTTCAGTTTGTAACAAATAAAATTACATTTAAAAAAAAAATGGAAAAAAAAAAATCAAACTGTTGGAAATGAGCCCGTTCTTCTGTAATTCTGCCGGATGTTAAAATGTTTATTAAAGGGGTAAACCAAGCTGCTGCCCTGTTGTGACTCTGTGTCTTTGAACAATTGTCAGGGTTTTTGAACGTTCTAGAGCTGCTTCGGCAGCTCTTTAGGATTGAAAATTGTTCCACGTATAGGTAACTATATTGTATTATACAAATAATTGGGCAGAGACATTTATTGATACAAGACTGCTCATTTACTTAATCCAGATTATATTTTTATTTCATGAAGTGATATAGTCTCATTTTTCACTCCTTGGTAATGGGTGTATGCTGTCAAAGGTATAGGTTTAAAAGTTTATTCTTTCAAAAACGAACAAGAAATATATAATTTAATCCTAAAGGTTTTTTAGGGTCTGTACACAGTTATGTGATGAAGCATTTACCCAGAGTAACTTAATAGGATTATACCTGTTCTTTATATGTGGATCTCATTATAGGTATACTTTCATGGTCTTAAATCTTTTCCTGCCCCCAGCCCCCTTGTCAGTCTTATACTCTGCTGTCCCTGTCTGAGTGGAATAACACTGATAAAGTCCCACAGCTGCCTATCAAATTCTTGTGAGCCAGAGAGTGCGCATGCGCTGTGCACTCTCCTTTCAATCCTATAGAGAGTTCTTACTCTGCTCTGCATACGAACTCTCTATTGGTTTGAATGGAGAGTACACAAGCTACATACAGGCCCAGATTAGAAGATTTTGAAAAGCGTCTTTGCAATTTTATCTATGGTCTCTCACTGGGTGAAGGAGAGGTGAGTATTAAACTGTTAGGAGGGCTGGGGGCAGGAAAAGGTACAGTACAAGTACAACTGCACAAAATGTCTTGTGTCATGCAGTTTGCCTTGAAGTTGGCCCTTTATTTGTGTACATTGTGCTATCCTCTTGTAAAGAATAGAGATATGGCTGTAAATACAGGTGTGGATTGTTCACTGCACAGGAACATGCAACTTGGTAAATGTAGTATTGTACAAATGTGTACACACCCTTAGAGCAGGTCAAAATGTCAAGTGCAGCAACCCATAATAACTAGTTTTCATCAGCAATCATAATGGAAAATGTCTGTGGTTGCTATGGGTTATTGCACTTTGTCATGTTAATAAAAGGTTGTCATGTTCAATTCATGTTCTGCACAGCTAGCTCCATATTTAAATACTGTGTCATGACATTTAGCAGGTTGGACAGCTAGCTGCCCTTCTTTTTGCTGAGGAACTGCATATTCCACAATGCCTTGTCGTGGTGGGGTTTGTAGTTCAACAGCAGGAGGGCTGTAAGTGCCCGGCTGAGATATTATAGAATGATCTGTTTCAGGATATCTGTCAGATTCTGTGAGCACGAAAACATTGCAGCTTTTCTAAATGTTTCTTTACTGTTGGTACTGTCTGTCCATATTGTACACTAGAGAAATCGGAGTGCGTTTCTGAAGATATAAGTTTTGTGTGTGCTGAAAAATCAACAAAGAGATGCTGGGTCATGATTTTAAATTAAAAGCACCGTTCAAGTCTGTGTTGGGAATCTTAATAGTGTTCTTTATTTTACTTTGTACATTAGTTTAAAATAGCATGTGTAATATGGAAAACCATTTTGTAAAGTTCACAGTTCATTCTATTGATAGCACTTTGATATTGTATGTCATGAACTAACTCAGCGTACAATGATTCTCTTCTGCAGTTTTCTCCTTTTTCTAGTGTCAGAATTGCTTAATGCAGTTTCCATCAATAAACTTACACGGGAAACATGGTGTGCACAGGAAAAATTCTTCCCAACAGCAGCTTTATCTCAAAAACCTTTCATTCCTTCAAACGTGTGTGTTGTGATGATGGATGTACTAACTGATGTGTCATTTAAGGTTACAGTGAGTGTCCTTTATGTGCAAGAGCTACTGCTAACTTTCACAGGTACTCCTATAAACGATTCTCGCCTTGACATGTTTGTGACGTCTGTTTCAGCTGTGCAGCCATGTGTGCTGTTAGCTGAGGCACCAGAATGACTGTTGTATCCCTCCATGGAATGCTTAGACTGGAAGTCAGCTGAATTTGGGTAGATGCTACCCTTGTACTCCAATATAGTCCTCTCTGATGATCTTCAACATACTTTTGCATATAAAAAACACAATGTATTCTACAGTTTGTAATGTGCTCAGTTGCCTTGGAAATGTCATAAAACAAACAGGGGCAGCCATTGCAGATCTGAAATCCTATTTGTCTTCTTGTCATACTTACTGGAGCACAGCAATGACTGCCCATATTTTATTTTTTTTTCCCCTCTCAACAGGTGTTCATTATATTCAGGGTGTAACATGTTATGAATGCATCGGCCCCCGGCTCTCCAGCTTTGACAGCTAGAGGGGATCTTCTCTTCGCCCCCGCTAGCTGTCAAATTGTAAAAATGTGGCTGTGCGGGGCTCTGCCCAACCGGCCGGGTCACTCATTCACTGTCCTCTGTGAATGAGAAACTACAGGTCCTGACATCCTTAGCGGCTGTTGGCTTGTAGATCTCTTTGAACTACCACAGCGCTGTGGAGCACCATCGTAGTTCATTGATTCTTCCTGTCAGATCTGCTTGCTCGTACACCTCGTACATCCCTGCATGGCACGAGCGATCTGCTGATCGTTGTTGCAATGGTTTCCAGGCTCCTGCAACCAAAAATAATATATGCACATTTTTTTTTTCTACCTGCGAACAAATGTACATTTTATTATTGTTGGTAAAAAGGTGAACTTATCCTTTAACTAAAAGCAACCTGACTACCAAATTGAAAGTTACTTTAAAATGTGCATGTAAAGAAAACAGTGAATACTTGCCTTTCCTGTTGCTAAGTTGAAAGACTCCTCCAGAAATTACACTTCCTGGAATGCTGACCTGGATTCCCGGCGTTGCTCAGTGTTTCCTCCCTCCAGTCCCTGCTTCACTAGTGTCCTGTAGAGGTGCAGGGGTTTGTGGAACCACTGAGTATTCTGTTAAGCTCTGAAAAAACACATGTACTGAAATTTGACGGGTTCAGCAGGAACCAGCCAAATTCATGTCCGTGCGTACTGTTGTCTGTTCAACAGAAGCCAGTCTAAGCACTGATTTCCGTCAAATGGTCATGCTGGAAAACTAGTATTTGATGGCTACAAGCGTTGATCAGTGTACATTGGGAGGAGTCCCCCCTGTCAGAATACAATAAAATAGTGGGGAAAATTCCTGCATCAACATTGCTTGTGTGGAGATCTGTCAGTTTTGTTCAGTCAACCCTCTGGTTGAACGAATAAGAACTGTGTGTATACCCAGCTATAGTCACAGGCATCTGACACTCCCTGACTTCAGCCAGCTGGTTTCCTTCAGTGGATTTGTGTTCAGCAGCTTGAGTATTCACGTTCTTCTTTATACCTCATTTTATGAGCACTTTCAGTTTGGTGACAGGGCCACTTTAAAAGCAGACCTTGCATCAAAAATAGGGTACCTCTGTTTAGTATAGCCCCACCCCTGCATGTAAAAATGTTAGAAAAAGTGTTACCGAATACCAGGAGTAAATGGAAAAAAGTTACTCACCTTTAAACCTGGTTTCTAGTGTGCTAGCCTGGGTGCCAATGACGTCTCACTCACTCTGCTGAGGTTCTGAAATCTTGGAAGAATGTGCTCCTGTGCAGTGCAGGGTGGCATTTTTGTGAAATTTTACATCCCTGGGATGGAGCTTATTTGCACCCAGGCGAGCATGCCAGAAGCTGGGTGTATGGTTACTAACTTTTTTTTTTTCCTCCCATTGATGTTTTGCTTGAATTTTTTCCCCCAACTTTTTACATATAGGAGAAGGGGCTCTACTTAATAAGAGTAATTTACATTTTAATGCAAGGTCCCTTTTTGAAGACCAAAATTAACTATACAGAAATCATATGGCTTAAAATTTCCTAAATATGGATAATTTTTTTGTGTGGCTAATGTTCATGAAAAAAAAAGAACCAGTCTGGATAAAAGTAAAGCTGTCAATGAGTTAATTTATGATGATACAGACCCTTGGGGTTGTCATCCTGGCATCACTACCTAGTGATGATCTGACCTAGAGAGGGGTTCTTGTAGGTCACTGATTCAGCAATAAAGTCAGAATGACAGCCCTGGAGCTTATCCCTTCAATAGAAAATCCAGTCTGTCCTGTATTTCCTGCATTGTTCTTTAACCACTTGCCTACCGGGCACTTATACCCCCTTCTTTACCAGGCCAATTTTCAGCGCTGTCGCACTTTGACAATTGCGCGGTCATGCAACACTGTACCCATATGAAATTTATATCAATTTTTTCTCACAAATAGAGCTTTGTTTTGGTGGTATTTACTCGTCGCTGGGTGTTTTACTTTTTGCGCTATAAACAAAGTGCAAAAAATTTGCAAAATTTTATAATAGAAACAAAGAAACTTTTTTTCTCAAACAGGTAATTTTTCTCCTTCATTGATGTGCGTTGATGAGGCAGCACTGATGGGCACGAATGAGGTGGCACTGATGATGGGTACTGATAGACAGCACTGATAGGTGGCACTGACTGGCATCACTGTTGGGAACTGACTGGCAGCACTGCTAGGTGTTGACTGGCGGCACTGTTAGGCATTGGCAGGCGCAACTGCTGGGCACTGACTGGCGGCACTGCTGGGCACAGGTGGGTGGCACTGGTGGGCACAGGTGGATGCACTGCTGGGCAGGACTGGTGGGTGGCACTGCTGGGCACTGATCATCAGTGCCGATCCCTGCTCTAACAACTGCCGGTTCTTGGCAGTACTTTCCTCATGATCTGACAGCGTGAGGAAAGTGCAGCCGAGAACCGGCAATTGCATTTCTCTGTGATCAGCGTGTCAGTGGACACGGCTGATCACGTGGTAAAATGCCGCTGTGATTAGCCTTTTACCACATCCCATGATCAGCTGTGTCCGTAGGACACAGCAATCACAGAGATCGCCGGGGGCGTGCAGGAGAGCGCGTTCTGAGAGGATGTCATATGACACCCTCCCAGAACTGGCCGGCCGCAGTGTAGCCGTCATTTGGCTATCTGCGGTCGGCAACTGGTTAAATGTACTTTAGAAGTAGTGAAGAGCTCATTATGACAAGTTACTATGTGTGTTTTAACACCGTGAGCATGTTGCCAAATACAGGCACATATCCCTTAAGTCTGAATTCACAAATGGATTTAAAGGTTGTTCTGATCCTAAGCTGGTTGCCCTAGTAGAGTGTATGGCAGTGTGGCTACCTGACCTCTAACTGCAGGCCTGCATATTAATTGTATTGCTTTCCCTTGCAGGCAGCATGCAACCCAATAACATGGGTGGCATTTACTGAATGTCAGGAGGAATCAATGGACTACAGGAGTGCTCACCAGCACCTTCCCAGTCTATTGAGAACTACAAGCTGTCAGCTGCAGTCTGTCGGTGTTTGTAATTCATTCACTCACAGAACTCTGAATTAATGATGCGGCCGTGTGGGCAGAGATCTGCATGGTCGTGTTCTTTTTGAACAGCAGGTGTGGGGGAGAAGATACTTGGTCTGCTGTCATGGGGGAAGGGGGCAGAATTGGGGTGGAACATATAACACGTTCCCTAAGGTGCATTTAACCTTTAGGCTGGCCGTAGATGGATTGAATCCCACCTGGTTTAGCAGGGACCAGACAAGATTTGATCCATGTATGGGCAGGCTGGTTGTACTGAAGTCGATCCATCGAACAACTTTAATACAACCAGCCTGTCAGATTTTTTTTGCATGTGAATACTGCCTATACAGCAATGGTCATTGTGCAGAATGCAGTAACACTGGAAGAGATTCCCCCATCGTCAGACAGTGTTGATGGGGGATTCTAATGATTTTCTTTCCTGCAAACTATGGTTGTAGGAAAGAAAACTGAATCCTCCATGGCTTACTTTAGTTAGAGACTGTACCCTTATTTCCTGTCCTGAAACTGTTTTGCCAGAAAGGAAAGTGAAGCAAAATCTGTAACTGGGGTGCATGCAACAATAAAAATCTGACAAGGGTTCCAGACTCCCCTTACTCTACTAGGAAAAAGCTTATTTATTTCTGGGTGGTGGTGTTCCTCTCACTTTCTGTCTTGTAAACTCTCTGCAGGACAGGAATTGATGGTAAATTTCACTAATAGAACCCCAAATAACAGTAAAAACCAGACAGAGGTTCTGATTTTTACTGCTTTCCCCACTCTATCCAAAACTTTTTTTTTTTAAATCTAGTCCAGTTCCATGATACTGCAGTCCTTGCTCCCCTATGTAAGGGAGAGCTCAACAGGCGTGCTTAACGACAGCTATTAATTTCAGGAACCCATAGGCTTCCATGACTCTGTTCTCAGCGCATCTTCCCAGCTCCTGCAGTAGTTGCTCATTGACACAGGGCAGCCAGAGCTGTAGGATCACATGACTAGTGTAGATAAAAATAGGTACACAGATTTGTTTTTTTTTTAATGTTATGCAGGATATTTAGGAGGAGGGTGGGTAACATTTGGTAAAAATATTTAGGTAGGCTTTTCATCTAATTGAAGGAAAACCCCGTCAGACAGTATTGCCAGGTCCTGGGCCTACCTGGAGACTACAATTCAATTAAAGCTCAAGTGCTGACAAACTTTCTTTTTCTAATTGGACAGGGATGGGTTTTAGCCAGTGGGAACTAATCCAAATGCGTACACAGTACCTGTTATAACCGAGTGGGGAACTTCTGTCATTCTTTTTTTTTGCTGTCCATTCCTACTTTGTGAGTCTCCTCTTATTGTCTCAGAAACTCAAAACCACATTAAAATCTGACATTGCTTCTAAGATCCATGTCACATAAACAGATACAAAAAGAAGGCTTTTTTTTATTGGGAATAAATGAATTGTCAGTAAATGGTCTGCGTTGCAAAAATCCTGGGAATTTTTAGCTCAATCCCTAACTACACAATCACCAAATTCAGTAGCTACCTTAGCTTCAACAGTGTGGCTTCTGCTGACTGTGACACACCAGTGAGTTGTAGCTGCATACAGATGCATTGTCAGCTGCAAGATCAAGACTGTAGATCAAATGGTTCCTGGTTCAATGAGCACAAATATTTTTGGCTATCTGTAAAGGTGGCATTCTTACCTCCTGTAAAAGGAATTTCTCCCACTGATCACTATTGTAATGGGGGTGTTCCCCATTCACCACCAACTGAAGGGGGCCATCTCCATTGACTAGTAATGTATTGTAACACTTCACTGACCAACAGTGTAAGGGGACACTTCTCCACTGACCACCAGTATAAGGGAGCACTACAATTTTCATGGTCTGCTTTTCTTTTTTGGCCATCATTTTTGTTTAATTTTCATTTTTTATTGCTTATGCAAATAATTGTATGGAGCAGCCCTGGATGCCAAATATGCAAAGTATGTAATGTTCTATGTTTTATTCTTGTATCTGAGACTTACTGTTCACACTAATTTCCGATGAGCTGTAGCTATAATAATTAATGAGGGGTCCCTGAAAATGAGGTTTTTGTAAGGGGTTTGTCTGTTCACAAAAAAAAAAAAAAGGTTGAGAAAGGGGGTTGGCTTGGTGATGGAGTGAGGCTGCCTTTCCTTAGAGCTCCGTTCTGATCTCTTCCACAATCTGGCCTGCAGGACTCCTCCTGACCCCCACATTATGTCCAAGGGAGTGAAGAAGACGCCAAGAAGGCTCCCTGGTGGTGAACCTTTTCACTCCCCCAGCCCAGGGGTACTGAGCAAGCAACACACTACCAGTATGGTGCCTGAGCCACATGCTGCCACTCTGGGAGTCAGAATGGCTTCTCCCTCTCCTCTAATGAGCCTTTCCCATCCCTACAGGAGACTGCTTGAGGAATATGTAGCCTGCTGATACAAATGGGGAAGCCACAGCCTCACTAACTGGATGCACCTCCAGCTCTCCTATGTCTATAGACATTCTCTGTTTGAGACTTTTATATATTGTTGCTTGTTATTTGCATGGAGTGGTGTGGACCTGGACTGGTGTGCTGTGCCCTACCCCCTAAAGATTTGACATCCTCCTTATTCTATACCTGCTAGTGCTAATGTCTATTTGACTGTTTGTTATTTTGGAAAGAATAGGTCTGGTTGACTGCCTATAGGACCATCGCCTTTCCCACTGATGGCATAAATTTGTGCTACATTCTTTACCATATTTTGTGTGTAAGGTAAGATTCCTTCATCCTAATATGTGACTCAGGTCTGCCATTTGTTGTGGGGACGGTGCTGCTGGGCCAGGGTGGACGCTTTAGAGTTGGGACAACCGGAGCACTTGGATCCATAGTTAATTTGCATCTGCCATGCTGGTCCCTCTGGGCATCTAGGTATTGCATCTCCCGTGCACAGGAGTGCACCCCTACCCGGTGTCCTGGATGGTGATCTCTTCTGGCCCTGAAGGCCATGTTGAAGCAGTATTGGGGTGCCGTCCTCGGGGGATGCAGGTATGTCAGTTGATGACACTACCACTTCTCCAAATATGTCACCTCTATGTGAGAGGCCCTCCTGTATTGTACCCTGGAGGTGAATCCCACATGCTGCATCACCTTCTACTGTATTTTCTGTTCCTGTGAACTGCTTATATGAGTTGCTAATGATCAGTTATTTTTCTGGTCGCCGAGGCTGGCTGCAGTCTGCGCTAGCCTCTCAATACTTTTCCTCTGCCTGAGGTCTAGACTAGGCACCTCCCATTACTTGCCTCTGACTACGGGGGGAAGGATGGGCACTGTCTGATATTGGACCAGCTGAATAGGGGTGCGGTGTAAAGCTGCCACCCACTTCCCTGTTGCCTGGCCCTTATTGAGAGGCTATCCCTATCTGGTCATCAAGCAGGTGGCTTCTCCCTCTTGCCCCATCTCCCTTTTCCTGCATTTTAGTCGTTAACACCCAGCTAATCCATACGTGAAATGGAGTGGGGGGTGGACTTGTCTGTCGCTCTTACAAGAGGCTGACGTTTATCCCTTCTGAAGACAGCTTTGGCCTCATACACAAGGGGGAACAACCCTTTCATGTTTTTTTCCGACTGGTGTTCTGATGCGAATAGCCATATAGTTTCCTACTCCCTAGACATTTACAGATGTTCTTATTGTTACGGAATTTTGATCCGTGGGATGGGATGCTTCCCTCTGCAATGCTAAACACAGCCCCACATAGTCCCCCCCCCCCCCTTTTTTTTTCTTTCCCTTGGTACCCAGAGCTTCAGTGCCAACCCGCATCACCCGTGGTTGACTTCTGGCATTTTCTTGTAAGGCCTGTGCATGTCATTTTTTACCATGCCTTAATGTAAATTGGTCACCTTGAATGCTGTCCTGAGAAATGGTCAACCATCCTACAGGAGCTTTGGTTCCTCATTGCCCAGGTGGCTTTTATACAGGAAATGCATTTTCTAACTGCTAAATGCCCTGGATTCTTTACAGTTACTAAACCCAGTAAAATCAGTCTGTATATGCAGTAAAAAATGCTTGTTATACTCACTGTGGAACCTAAGGGGTTAATCCACATTGTGTAAAAAGGCTGTTTGATCCTGTCTTCTCTGATCCTCCCCTTCGTCTACTATCCTCAATCCATCTGCTGATAGTACAGAGCTCTAGGAGTCACTCTGCACATGCTCAGTTTAGCGTGTATTGCTAGCGAGTTTTTCTTTTCTTTGAGAGGTTGCATGTGCTCAGCACTGTCCAAATGGAGGATCAGGGGCTATGCAGCCTCATAGAACAGTCAGCGCAGAATTAAAACCCCTGCTACAAGCTTTAACCAGTGCTCAGCTGGACACTGATAGTAGTCACAAGACTGCTATATACTGCTTATGAGAAAAGGTATTTAGCAATTTATATTTACTAAAATAATTGCATTTCCATGTTCTGTGTACGGTGGGAGACCAGATATAGTGAATGTAGGGTCATGGGTTTAGTAACACTTTAATTACTGGTTTCCCTTGGTGTACAACAGCATGAATCCCTGCTCTAAAACCAATGGAGTAGGTATCTTGATTATTGTAAATCACACACCTTTGTTTTTCTCCTACCTCTTTTGTGTTAAATGGGCTCTGCTCTCTCTACATTTGATTGATGTGTGGCATGTTCACAACCTGGATGGTCCCCACACAACTCTTACTCAAGAAGTGACTAAATTTTGGTGTCTCAATCTCAGATCTGTGAACATCTGAAAGTAGGGATTGGGACTCAAACGGTTTCTGAAAATGCCCCTGCCAGTGTAGATGTTAAACTTGGGCCATGCCCACCCAAGGCTTGGTATTGGAATCTGAATGCGAACCTCATTCAGGAGGGTGCCTTATTTTCTTCATGCTGGTGATCCTTTGAAGCTGTTTTGCAGAAATTAACACCCCTGATGCCTCCCCTCTCATTTTGTGGGAAAGTCATAGATGTGTTATGAGGGGGCATCTTATTCGGAAAGCAAGGGCATTGAAAAAAGCCCACTCCCAACAATTTCAAAAACAACAACGCAGTCGACAACATTGAACCTAGCTCACAAAAACCTCTCCCTACAGCGGTCAAACTCATGAAACAGAGGGAAGCACCACGTTGCACCAAAAATCTGACATTTGTATTGCAAATATTGTGATTAACCTGGCCGAATGCTCACAAAATCCCTCCAGGAACGGTCTGTCAAGACTTGTAGTCCATATGTTACAAATGCTGCCGGCAGTCGCTGCCACTCTTTGGCTCAGATTGCTTCTGCCTTCCAGAGTTATTATATTTCCTTTTATAATCTCTAAATGTGACCCCTTCCTGTGTGAAACGTATGCAGATCGTTCCAATTCTAATGGGCCAAGATTCATATCATGTACCTGGGCACCAAGATCACCCCCTCGATTGACAGGATTTTTGACTAATTTTCCACCACTCTTGTGTTCAAGGATCTTCTGAAATGGCAAGGCTGGAGTCGCACCTGGTTTGGCTGGACTGCCATACTGAAAAAGACAATTATGCCCAGGGTCTTGTATCTTTTTCAGATGCTCCCAATCCTGATACCCCAGAGGTACCTGAAAACTTTGCAGAGTGAATTTATTCGTTTTGTCTAGGCTTGTTCCTGTATCCCACCTCCTACTTTTCCCGATCTAAACAGTTTGGCGATACTGTGTTTCCAGATCTTGTCAGATACTTTCAGAAACTCACTTGGTCAGGATTATTGCCTGGTGCAGGGACTATGACTTGAAACAGTGGATCGCCCTGGAGTAAGTTAGTAGCAACATTCTGCGACGCTGCCCCCCCCTGGATTTGACATACCTTCTTGGGTGACCTTAGGGGTTACCCTCTAATCAGCCATACTTTAAGTGCTCTAAGGCAAGTCAATGCCTCTGGCAAAATTCTTCCACAAGATTCTTGTCTGACTCCAATACTGAGGAATCCAGAGTTTCCACTAGGTATGTCAGATCATAGATTTAGGCAGCACCTGAATTTGGGTACCTATCATATTAGTGATTTTGTTTGTGAAATGCGTCTGAAACCAGTTGAGGCTTTTCAACACATGCTTGATCCCCCCTAGATCAGTGGAGACTCCAACAACTTCGACACTACCTTGCCTCCTTCATAAGAGGTTGTAAATATCCCTTGAATGCTTGTGCAGTGAACATTCGCTTTTGGTTCATGCGGTCTTTGCCGCTTATAAGCTTCTGGTTCACCCAGGGAAGATGTTCACACCTCCTTTTCTACTTACATAGGAAAGAGATCTGGGTACCCCCTTTTCACCTGCTCAGAGGGAGGATATCCTATATTTTGCATTTACTGTTCAGCAGCTAGCAGGTATCAAGAACTGGGATATAAAATTGTGGCACGGTGGTACAGGGTCTCAATGGTGATATGCAAGCTATTCCCCTACTCTTCTAGTATCTGTTGGACATGTCGTAAAGAGGATGGTATACTCCAATGTTTTTTGGTCCTATGATAAACTTCATCACTTCTGATCAACTGTCCAGTCAGTTATCAAGCCTTTAACTGATTTTGATCTGGGTATGGACCCAGCCATGTACCTGTTGCATGCATCTCATTTACCCAGAAAGTGGTGCAAAAGACTATGCTGATCCACCTGATTAATGCTGCTAGAGCCTGCATCGTAGTCCTTTGGGGGCAAGAGACTCCTCCCCTCTCTGAAATTCACCGTATGGAAAGCCTCACAAATGCATTTAAGGGCACGTAAGAGAATTTCCAAAACACCTGGTTCCAATAAACTGGGACTATGATGTCTTGCTGGCAGGCGACATGTAAACCTGACCCCAACCCCACTCCTATAGTCTCCAACTTTTCTTTATCCGAGACTTTTCTGCAGTAGCTCTGGGTTCCAATTCCACCCCCAACCCACCCTTTTTTTACTCCCTGCCCCACATCCCCTCTTTTCATTCCCTATGTCTGCTTGAGGTGCTAGTATGTTATATACATCTGAATGTTTGGTATTGGGCCAACCAAAGGCCTATACAGCTTACGCAACCCTATCACAAAACGCAGTTGAATCGTATACCTGGTCCCTCAACTGGGGATCTTGCTACAGTCCTCAACTGTCGGATCTGTTGTTTCCTATGCCATATGGTCATGTCCACTTTTTTGGTGTCACTTTATTAAAAATATTCACAATAAATAGTTTAGAAAAAAGTAGAGAAAAGATGTTGTAGATTGTCAACTACAATTTGAGAAAAGAGAAAATAAAGTTATTTTTTTTCCATTTTAGAAAGAGCAAGGGAGGGTTATTACACTTTTCTTTTTTTTTGCCATGTCTCCTACATGGGGGAGATTTCCTTTAATTTCGTATCTCATATCCAATGCAGGAAGTGAGAGCCAGGAGGAATCCCTGGTTATCACTTGAACTAGTGTCCTCATCAGAAGATTTCCCCTCTATTACTGCTCTGGTGATAACCCAAAATTTTACTCTCAGTGATGATGGTAAACAGGACAAACAGAGAGTGTGAATCTCCCTAACGGGCACAGATGAGAAGAAAAAGAACTGACGGGTTCTAATACCGCCACTGTATCTAAAAGTTAAATAAGTTAATTATACTTTAGGCTGCTACAAATCTCAGCTATAAAATTGTTACAGTGGCCTTCCCCACTCTATGCATAGCTAACATATTTTGGCTGAAATTCCTCTTTAATATATTAAATCAGAAGCTGCAGTCAGTGCTCATGAACTTGTGCCAGATTGGTAACTGAACCGGCACACAGCCAAATTGCCTTCAGAAGGAGATCAGCAATGCAGCCACTGTATTTCTCCAATGATGGTCACATGTCAACTATTGAGCCCTTTCCTCATTACTACATCAGGTTAGCTTGGATGTTTCAGCAGTAGTCTACTATCTAACACAAGAGTGTTGATTGTCAGGTTGAAACAAACCTGCCTTGGTGGAATTTTAGCATAATGATTTCAAACAAAATATATTTTCATCTATTTGTCAACCTATAATAATACATTTTAACAGGGTCTTAATTTAACCACTTGCCGACCGCAGATAGCCGAATGACGGCTACACTGCAGCCGGTCAGTTCTGGGAGGGCATTATATGACATCCTCCCAGAACGCACCCTCCCGCGCGCCCCTGGTGATCTCCATGATCGCTGTGTCACAGCTGATCACGTGATGTGGTAAAAGGCCAATCACAGTGGCCTTTTACCACGGGATCAAACATGTCCATTGACATAGCAGATCACTGGTAAATGCAGTTGCTGGTTATCGGCTGCACTTTCCTCAAGCTGTCACAGCGTGAGGAAAGTACTGCCGATAGCCGGCAATTGTCAAGAGGAGGGATCGGCACTGATGATCAGTGCCCAACAGTTCCATCCACCAGTACCAACCACCTGTGTCCAGCAGTGCCACCCAGCAATGCCGTCTATCAGTGCCCATCATTGTTGCATATTAGTGCCGCCTATCAGTGCCCATCAGTACTGCCTATCAGTGCAGCCTCATCAATGCACATCAGTGAAGGAGACAAATTACCTGTTTGCAAAATTTTATAATAGAAACAAAGAAAAAAAAATTTTTCAAAATTTTTGCTATTTTTTTTGTTTATAGCGCAAAAAATAAAACACCCAGCGGCAAGTACATACCACCAAAATAAAGCTCTATTTGTGTGAAAAAAAATTATACAAATTTTATATGTGTACAATGTTGCATTACCGTGCAATTGTCACTCAAAGAGCAACAGCGCTGAAAGCTGAAAATTGGCCTGGGCAGGAAGGGGGTATAAGTGCCGGTAGGCAAGTGGTTAAAATCTTTGTATGTCCTTAAAAAAAGACAAAGTAAAAAATATCTAGGCCCCTTTCATGTGGGGTTTATTCCATTGCGATCAGCTCACAGATCCCCTGCTGATCAGAACAGAGCAGGCAGATGACACATGCGTGTCTGCTCAGTTTCTGCAGCGTGGACACAGGAAGTGCTTTAAAAAAAATGCCCAAGGGCCAAATCTGGCCCTCCAAGCCATTTCATGGAGAGGCTCGTCTCTGTCCTCCCTCAGCAGTCAGCTGCAGAGAGGATGACAGAACTCCTCCTATAGATTCTGTGCATCCGCAGCACCCCCTCATCTCTGCCTCCCCTAGACTCAGCATTCAGCAGACTGGCACCAAACTCCAGCCCTCCTCTGATCCTGCTTCAGACCTTGGACTTTCTGCATCTCAGCTCTGCACCCAGCTTCTTCCCAGAAGCATGACAAGGTAAGGGAGGTGCACTGTGATGTAAGGGAGCATGGGGGAATCTTGACTTCTGATGGTGAGGGGGAGGGCTCTTGAGATCTGGGGGGGGGGGGGGGGGTTGAGAATAATACAATCCTATGCCAGTTGAAAAGGAGGGTCGCACACTGCTGGTATTATCCACCAGAGACTTTATTGGAGACTGCTCAGACAGAACACCAAGGTATAATCATGTTCTGTCTGAGGAGTCTCCAATAAAGTCTCTGGTGGATAATACCAGCGGTGTGCGACCCTCCTTATCACACTTGCATCATCTGCTACAGGAGTATGAATGGGTTCCGTACCAGTCTGCTCTTCACAGCTTAAGTTCTAAGTTACTACTAAAACCAGTACTAATGGAATGCAGTTGCAATTATTTAATATGATAAAGAATAAATACATTTATAAAGTCTTACAGATGCAACTGGCCCTTTGAGGGCATCCACAATGCTGATGTAAGCCCCTGATTTACAGCATTGATCCCCTCTACCCCTTACAACAGGGTTAGGAGAGAGACCAAGTACTTATGAATAGGGAAAAAATGCATGGATCAGCAGCTGCAGATTCATAGTTACATAGTTAGTCTGGCTGAAAAAGACAAACGTCCATCCAATTCAACCAAAAAAAAAAAGTTATAATATAAACCTATACCCATCATTGATCCAGAGGAAGGCAAAAAAACAAACAAAATAGCAAAGCATGATCCAATTTGCTCCTGCATGGGAAAAAAATTCCATCCTGATTCCCCGAGAGGCAATCGGATATTCCCTGTATCAACTTTACCAATAAAGGTTAGTATCCAGTTATATTTTGTGTATTCATTCATTTTGTTTCAGTGACACAAATTTTTTTCTTTTTAACCCTTTCATGTCCCTTTCTTCTCTTACACATACTATCCCAGTGCTCTTCCCATGTGACCTTATTCTGCCTATCTGAGCATCAACCCATTCATCTCCATCCTGCCACTGTATGTGACCAGTACATAACCCCCTTTACTTCTCCTTCTGCTGTACATGACCTTTACAGTAATGCAGTGCACCATACAAAAGCTGTTGGTTTAACCCGTTCAATACAGGCATGTTTCTTCATTTCAAAAATTTTGGGGCAAAAAAATTGAGATCACCTCGGGAGTCTATTTTCAAAAAAGGATCATTTTGGGGGTTTTCATACTTTTCTGGCATTTCTATTTTTACAGAAAGTAAGGGAAACATTTTGTTCTTCAAAGATTTTGGTCTTTTTTCCATTTTATAGTAAAAAATATTATAGAAAACAGTGGTTATTAAATACCATCAAAAGAAAGCTCTGTCTCAAATAATGATATTAAATTTATTTGGGTACAGTGTTGCATGATGAAGTAAGTGTCGGTAAAGCTATCACAGTGTTGAAAACTGAAAAAAGCCTAGTAATGAAAGGGTAATAACAGGTTCGTCCTCAGGTGGTAAAGCAGGGGCCCTCAAACTTTTTAAACAAAGGGCCAATTTACTGTCCTTTGAACTGCAGGCTGGCTGAACTACAACCAGTGTAAGTAGCAGATGACTCAGGGACAGTGGTCAGTGGGAGTAAATGCCTCAAGGTTTGGTAAGCAGCGGGAGTAATAAATATAGAGCCTTTGGTTAGTGGGAGGAGGAATAGTACCCCCATAACTGGTATAATTGGGAAGAATTGTGCACCATCTTTGGTGTCAGTAGAAGGAACAGTGCTTCATCACTGGTGTCAATGGGAGAAATAGTGCACCATCTTTTCTGTCAGTAGAAGGAATAGTGCCCCATCGTTGGTGTCTGTGGGAGAAATAGTGCCCTATTGTTGGTTTCAGTGGGAGGAATAATGTCTCATAGTTGGTGTCAGTAAGAAGAATTTTGTCCAAATCATTGGTGGTAGTGGGAAGAATAGTACCCTGTCATTGGTGTCTGTGGGAGGAATAGTACCCCAAACACAGATCAAATGCAAGTAAAAGGCCACAATATGGGGATCACTACTTTAAAATGTAACACCAACCACAATTAGTTGTAGATAGTGTGGAAGGATTGTATCTATTTTGGGTTATAATTGCAGAGTATGTCCCCATTTGTGAAATGTCCTTATGTTTCCTGTCCCAAGACAAACAACAAAGAGTAAGTTGTCATCCTGTCAATAAATAGACAGAATAGTCTTTTGACATAGTTGTCACTGGACTAAGTCACCCCAGTGGAAGATTCCTCACAATTCCTGTTCTGACTTCTGATAACAACTGTAGAATTTCTGATTCCCTCTTACTTTTTTTGTCCTAGGGACAATGGTCACCAGGACAAAAAGTGACCAAGAAAAACAAAAAGGGGCGGCACTGGAATCCCTAAAATCAAATTTAAAATGTATGCATACACATAAATTGCACTAAACCCAGATGTGGATATAAAGTGACAAACGTTCACAATGCAAAAATAAAGGTGATATTGGTGAGCACTATCAATGTGCTAGGTGTTCATAATCATACACAGTCCTGAAAACAGTTCATATAAAGTGCTTAGAAGTGATGATCATTCTAAGAGGATCTCAGATAAGTGCTCCTTACAACATCCTGGTGACGTGACGTGAAATTGTTAGGAATACGCACTCACCAGATGTGCAACCGTTATGCACATATATGCATATGTAAATCTCAAAGATGTCTGCTGGAAGTCTCCTTCAGAACCGGATCAGCCTGGTCTGGTCACAAACCGTTAAGGATCCCCTTCCCCTGGGCAGTTTGCAGCACCTAAGGCTTCACTCCGAAATGGGCTCTGTACAGGTATCTGCTCACAAGCAGCCAAAAAGAAGGAAGCCCATAGTGCAGTATTTCCAAGCAATATTTATTGAATACAAGCTAAAAACAAGTTAAAACACTGACCATGTGAGATGCTAAGATGGCCGCCGGACCTCCACGAGGTCACTGTGCATGGCTCCTCCTCAACGCATTTCGTGCTAAGGCACATATTTATGAGGGGTATGCTCGTCCAAACAGGACAAAAAGTGAGAGTAGCTTTCCCCAAAGATGCAAAGAGAAGAATAGCAACATTAGCGATATTTAGCCTCTTCCTCTAACCAAAACAAGAAAATTGTTTGGCTGGAGTTCTGCTTTAACCTATATGAATAGCAGAAAACCCTTTGCGAAAGGTGTCAGGTGGGCTCTATAGGACATTTTGTATTTCTTCATTAGTTGTGAACTGTGTCAAGTTCTTTGGACATTTTTTCTCTGATTTTTTGTGTTTAATACAAATATTTCTTGCTGTGCATAGTGTGATTTTCAGATAACAGAAGTGAGCTTTACATTTGGTGATGTTTTGGCTCCATACACGGTTTCCTTTTTGCCATACATTTGAACGCCATTAGCTGCCTTTAATGGCTAAAATGATGACTAATGCTGTGTGACATTTATAGGTTTCCTGTAATACTGCTACTTCCTGATTATAAGATCAAATATCTGCATTCTTCATGCATTGCTCAGTGCCTGTATCATAATATTTGCCACTCACAGTGTTCCAGTCTCAAGTATTTAAAAAAATGCATCAGACTCTAATGCTGAGGGGAAAATAAATTTGGATTAATGAAGTTCATTTAATTAATGTGTGCAATACTGTATTTTAGCACTTAGCATGTTATTATTATACAGGATTTATACAGCGCCAACAGTTTGCTCAGCGCTTTACATTATAACGGGAGACAATACAGCAACAATACAGATCAATACAAGAGGGTTAGGATGGCCCTGCTCCTTGGAGCTTACAATCTAAGAGAATGTGTTGGGATGCTTCCAAAACTCAAATACCTCTACTGTCTGCTCAGTGTATAAAGTGGTATTAACTGCAAAATAAATGTTTGCTTTTGGGTTTATTTTGCAGTTGAGATGTGGTGACTGCATTAGTTTTCTTTTTACGGCTTTTTTCTATTTTCTTCTATATTCATCTGATGATCTGGCCGGTAAGTCTGTTGTTTTTCAAAAGAACAAGTTTTCTTGCAGTTAGAGGGGTGTGACAAGCCATTTACCACTGACAGGAGTTCTTACAATGATCAGCTTTTATTTATGTAAAACCTTTATTCCAAAAGGAAAAAAAACTGCTGTATCTAAATCCCCCCAGACTTACAATGCTCCTGTCCAAAGGTGCCTCCTGTGCTCCTTCATCCAGAGTGGGGGCACTCTAATACAGGATGTGTGTTACTGGCCAGGTTACCAGGTGAAAACAGAAGGAAAAAGCTCTGATTGGTAAGCTGCAATATATTACATTTGTGGTTTAGGGCTTAATACCGCTTTAAATCTCCACCAGTTTTGGTGTTGAAAGCTACTACATGTCACTGCCTTTTCTACTAAGGTACTCTGCTGGAAGCCAGTTAAGGCTATGTATGTTTTTTTTTATATTCCTTGTGTCAGAGATTTAAAACATTTATTTTTAGTTGAACAAAGGTTATAGATCACGTATACTGTGACTGTTACACTGTTAGATCTTACTGCTGCCGCCAAAATATGACAAGTATGTACACTCCCAGCCTCACTCTGTGCAGAGATTTTCCAGATTGTTGGACAACAATCTAAGCACTGGAAGACTAAAACTTGGCATAGACATTTGACTGGTTTAGCAGGGACTAGCGAAATTTCAATCTTTGTGTGGTCCTCCCTGTTTGACAGAAGTTGATCATTAGAGTGACTTCTGTTCCCTGGACACTCTGGAAAACATTTGCCAATCAGTAGCTGCAGCCAGTTTATCACTGTCCAAACAGGGGATTCTTCCATCCACTTTGCTAGTGTGAATGAAAGGACTCTGGTCATTTGTTTTTTTTCACTGAACCAAAAAAAAGAAAGAAAGAAAAAAAAAAAATGGGAAATTTAAGGAATTTTTAATATAGTTTTAATCGAAAAAGAAAAATGGTGCAAAAAATACTTAAAGAAAAGAAATTACAAAACAGACTTTAGCAGTACAAAATACTTAAAAAAAAAGTTAAAAATATAAAATCCTGTAGTCTGCCTGGTTTTTGGTTCAAAATACTTACAGAGTAAGTTGAATCTAATAAGGCAGAGTCACGCATCTTAAATGACTCTTCAGATCCCTTCATAGTTCTGACTGTAAAACAAGAGTCCAGAATTGCCAAATGCAACAGCTTTTCTTGTCCATGGAGAAGCTGTCACAGAACTAGTCCTAAACAAAGGACTAAGGGGTGTGGTGGAATTGTGTTGGAGAGTATTTTATTATACTTAGCAGACATATTAGGGGTTATTTACTAAAACTGGAGAGTGCAACTCTGCATAGAAACCAAGCAACTTCCAGGTTTTTTTTGCTAAAGGTTAATTGAACAAGCTGAATTTAGAAGCAGATTAGCTATCATGCACAGCTGCACTAGATGCTGAGTGCACCAGTTTTAGTACATCTATCTCCCTGAGTTGGCCATATATGGATCAAAATTTGTCTGGTTCAGCAGGGACCGGCTGAATTTGTATCCATCTATGGCCGTTCCCGTTAAAGAGGAGTCAGCCTAGTGAACATATCCTCTCGAATGGCAATGTTGGAAAATTGTGTTCAATCAGCACATGCAGCTGCAGCACTGATCACTGTATTCTGGAATTGGAGGAGTTCCTCGGTCAGAATACAATAGCACATTGAGGAAGATTCCTCCACCCACCTTGAGCATGTGGATGGAGAAATCTGTTTTTCTTGATCACCCAGCCGGCTGATTAAAAAACAAAAAAAACAAACAATCTATGGCCAGCGCTATATCTCTCCTAAATACATCTATATTTCCATATGGCAAGGTTTTGGACATCCAGCACATTTAGCAAAATGAAATAACGATTTGCAAGATATCATATATGATATACTGTAGATGGCATGCATATTTCTCATAGGATGTTTATTGTGTCTTATTAGCTTTCTTGGTGTGAGGCATGTTTGCTGTCCAACAGTTAGGTATCTTCTTGAATTAGAGTTGAGAAATTGAGATGTTTGAAAGTTCAGTATTAGGTCAAAAGTCAAACTCACAGATGTGCTTTGCTCACTAGACTATTTATGATGGGGCCTCAGTAAAAGTCTTTTGGCTAATAGAGGTTTATGGTACTTTATGATGCATCTTTGTCTACCTGCCATGAAAGCCTAGCACAGAGATAAGCTTTAAATCTGACCTTTATGCTGACTTATGAATTCTGAGGATAGTGAGAGTGGCTCAGTGTTTATTAAAACTCTCCTATTCTCTCCACACATTATGGGGTTTGTCAGACCTCACTATCAACACATGCCACTACGGCCAGCAGGTGGTACACTCAATGCTATTCTGCAGCTCTTAACCAAGCTGACTTACTGCAATCCTATGCGTTGCCTATTTAGAATATGTCGTTCTGGAGCCCTATCTTACAGAATTATATTAATAAGAAAGAAAAAGCCGAGATACGGGCAACAATGGTGAAAATTTTTAATGTGATAAAACATATCATGAGGGCCTACAGGAACTATGTACAGCAATAATGGTATGAACCTCCTGCGCTCAGGATACCTTCCAAAAAATCAAATAATCCCAAGAAGCTGCTCCCATTAAATCATATACCAATGATCTTCAGCATAAACATGTGGAACCAATGTAGCGGAATCCTAGTAAACATTTCGACTCGCAAGGGTCGAATCCTTAAGGTGAGAGGCTGATTCAGCCGGTGTTCGGATGATCTTCTGTTCAACTATCAACTCACTTCTACATACAAATACCAGCACGAATGTTTTGTGTTCACCTGAGTGTGATCATCTTCATTTGGACTTTATATACACGGAAATATATGTTGTTTGTGTGCAGGTGCACGTATTGAGTTCACATATATGCACGTTTGGACCTTTTCACTTTATGGGATATATATATATATATGTTAATGCACATTGTTAATGGATGTGTGTGTGTGTATATATATATATATATATATATATATATTTTCATTTGCAGAAAACACATATTACTTTTTAGTTGATATGATTATTTTCACTTTAGTAATTTAGATTTAATCACATATATGTTTTATGTGCATGATTTCACTTTAGTGGACACTTATTTTTTTTATATTTATCCACTAGGTATTTCGGTTCACATGTTTATCTTAATTTAAGCGAGTAGCGCTACATTGGTTCCACATGTTTATGCTGAGGAACTATGTACAGCCTCAAAGAAAGAAGGGAAAGAGGGACATAATTGAAATCTTTAAATACATCAGGGTGTGAACAAGGCTCAGGAGGACAGAGATTAGGTATGTAGCCGAGATCAAGAGCATGAGGTCATGACCTGAAACTAGCAGGAGGAAAGTATTATTTTAATGACAGAGTAGATGATGCTTTCAGCAAAGATAGTGAGTCAATTTAAACACATGAATAGCAGAAGATCATTTCTAACATCAATGTAGTAATCACTTCTAAACAAGCTTCAGAACTGCAGTGCAAACACTGAGTACTCCCTATACATACCTTGTGTTACTCTTTTCAGCAACCTTGGGGGATTTTTGAACCATCTGCTGTGGAAGAAGCATCTTTCTTCATTTGCAACTTTAATGAATTTGTCAAGTGCCAAAGAGATGTGCCCCTTCAAAGACCATATGTATTAGGTGTCTTTTACAGGCAGCTTCAATTGTCCAGGATTTTAGCCAAAAGATCCTGTACATATAGACAGATATCAGAGCAATTCTGTAATAAGTGTCATGACTTGTTCTAGGGCATCAACACAAAAGAGCAAAATGGAGAGTAAAATGTGTACGTGCTCTGCCAAAGTACGGTCCTCAAAGACAAGATTCTGTTGCTTGTTCTTTGCCGTAGTCCAATTAGCTGAGTTTTGACAGACAGAAATTGCAGCAATAGCTGGTTGCAGCGCTGGTCTTACGATAGTAAAGAGCCTTTAAGAGCATCTCAAACTTTCTAAGAATCTTTGAATGAAGGAACATCCTCAATGGGTACAGTAAGATGTTAAAGACTGAGACTGCATTGTCTACTACCATAACCATCCACTTTTTAAAGAAAAAAATATAAATATTTTTCCACTTGATAAAGCTTGGCAATGATTCTCGAGGGAGGGGGGAAGAATGAGGGAGAAATAGGTTTGTCAGGATGGTTAACCCCTTTGCCAAGATGGAGGTTGAAGCCAAAATGGTTGAACCGCGTCCATCTCTGGGTATATGCTGTTACACCTCCCCCCTTAGGTAGTTGCATTGGTGGGACTGCAATTTCCCTCCTGACGCAACCCACTTCTGCCGGCTTGACCTGTCTTGATAACCCATCAGCATTGTCATGGGTGCTGCCCTTCTTATGCTGTATGGTGAAATCGTATTGCTGAAGAATTAGGCTCCATCGGAGTAGTTTGCCATTCTCCCCCACAACACAATTTAGCCAACTCAGAGGATTGTGATCGGTGATCACTGAAGTGCCGCCCATACAGGTACATTTGTAACTTCTGGAGCACCCACACGATCGCCAGATACTCCTTTTCAATCGTGGCGTAGGCTACTTCTCTGGGAAGCAGCGTCTGGCTCAGGTAGAGGATGGGGTGTTCCTCTTCTGCATCATCCACCTGGCTCAGAACTGTCTTGCTTTGCATGTAATGAGTCTATCTCATATATTAGTTTCACCTTTTAAGTTGCATTACTGAAATAAATTAACTTTTGCACGATATTCTAATTTTTCAAGTTTCACCTGTATTTCTTCACAAATATATTGTGTGAAGATGTAACATCGCAAGAATAGCAGCCTAGGGGTTAGCAATCTCCTCTAACACAGCCTCTGGGTTCTCTTCATTCTCCTCAATGTCTGCGTTCTATAGAGGGGGCACTTTACTTTCCAACTCCAGTAAAAACAGTGGGGGTTGAGAAAGAGCCTGGCTCTTTTGAGTCCTGGACAATGATGGCTGTAATAAAGCAAATTATGACATAGTTGCAGAAAAGACAAAGCATATATTGCCAGCACACCTTGGATCTTCAAGATAACATCCAAATGATCAAATCACAGCAGCAAAAGGTAAAATTACACAAAAACACCCACACTTATGCAAATAAAATGTACAGCTGCTGTTACAAGCACTATTGTTTTAATAACTAAAATAAACCAAAAAACTATCCTTGTACCTTAAATACAATAATATCAAATAATATGAAACACGTGATAAATGTCCAACTGAATCTAAAGTTAAATGTGAAAGTGAACATAAAAGTCAATATTCAGTGCTCCCCACATGCTCCAGGTATCCAAACAAATGCAGGCTAATTTACACCATGTGCTCAGGGAAGCACACTGCACTCACCATACTTTGACCTCTTGAAAGTCAGATAGCACTTGATGTAAAGTGCACCACTGGCTCTGGAATGGAAGCTGGGAATAATATGTTGCCAGTCAGGAAATGCCACTTCTCAGTGTCCCTCCAACCAGTATTATCATGCCTCTGCAAAAAACTCTCAAAGCCCCTAGATCCACATAATAGGAACATTAAGAACAGAAGAAGCTCTAGCAGCTTCCCCACATACATCTCTACCAGTTGATGTAAAGTGGTACCAATGCACTTTACACCATCAAGCACTATTTGACTTACTTGTTAACACAAGAGGTCAGTTCAGTCTGGTGAGTGCAGTGTGTGTCCCTGGGAACACAGCGTAAAGGAGGAAGCTTTTGTTTGGATCCTTGGACCATTGAATATTGACTTTAATGTTCATTTTCACATTTAACTTTTGATTCACTTGGACATTTGTCATTTGTGTTTCATATTATTTGATATTACTTTATTTAAAGTGGTTGTAAAGGCTCCAGGTTTTTTTACCTTAATGCATGCAGCAGCTCCCCCAGCTCCCTCAATACTTACCTGAGCCTCATTGCAATCCAGCGATGTGAATGACAACCTCGGCTGTTCCGGGTCTCGGCTTCCACTTGCTGTCTCAGCCAATGAGGAGGCAATTGGCTCCTGCTGCTGTCAATCACTGCCAGTCAGCCAATGATGAGAGGGAGGGGGTGGGGCCAATCCATGGTTCCATGTGTGAATGGACGCACGGAGCAGCGGGTGCCCCCATAAAAATCTGCTTGCTGTGGGGGCACTCAATAGACAGGAGGAGCCAGGTGAGCCTGCGGGGGACCCTAGAAGAGGAGGATCGAGGCTGCTCTGTGTAAAACCACTGCACATAGCAGGTAAGTATAGACGTTTATTAAAAAAAAAAAAATTAACCTTTAGAAACCCTTTAAGGTACAAAGCTCTGTTTTTTGGTTATTACAGCAATAAAGGTGCAATGTTTGGGACCACACAAGACCCCTTTGTCAGGCATGTGATAAATGCATAGTGCATTGTATTAGCATTTAAAGAACAATCCATCACTCAGCAAAAAGCCACCCCGACCCCTGATGTCACAATAACGTTGCAGTTGCAGAAAAGTCTGCTTACTCAGGTAGGCAGCTTGCTGTGTGCCTGACCTAGAAGAGGATGCAGATACTAGTGTTAAAATAGGATACTGCTCCAATGCAAGGAAACATCTTTGTTCTGAGCAGTTTGAGTGCTTTGCAGGCCTTTTTCACAGAAAATAATTGTTTGAGCTTTTGCTGCAGGTTCCTTGTATTTGGTTCATCACAAAGGATTTCCCAGCAACACTTGCCAGCCAGCCTTCAAAACAACCAATTTGGCCCTAACAGTTTGTGGTAAAAACAGGGTATTGTTTGCACACATTTGCAAATACATGCATAAGCCAGTTTCATGTCAGTGGTCCTCTGTATACTGTGGACCCAACTAAAATTTCCTAAGCCTCAATAGTAGGAGCACATGTATGAATGGATAAGTTAAGGGCAGTAATGCCTGGAGGAGCCCATCCCTCTTTAAAAAGGTACAGGGATGCACGTGACACCCAGCTATACCAAAATGACAGCAAAGGCAGGCCACGTAAAATGAAAGAGCGGGGTTAGCGCATGCTGAAGCTCACAGAGTGCAGAAGTTACCAACTGTCTGCAGAGTCGATAGCTAAAAAAACCGCCAAACTTTATGTGGCCTTCAGATTAGCACAACAACAGAGCTTCATGGAATGGGTTTGCATGGCCGAGCAGCTGTAGTCAAGCCTTACCTCACCAAGTGCAATCCAAAGCGTTGGATGCAGTGGTGCAAAGCACTCCACCACTGGACTCTAGAGCAGTGGGTACATGTTCTCTGGAGTGACAAATCACACTTCTATGTCTGGAAATCCAATGGACATGTCTGGGTTTGGCGGTTGCCAGGAGAACAGTACTTGCCTGACTGCATTGTGCCAAGTTTAAAGTTTGGTGGAGGGGGACTATGTTGTGGGGTTGTTTTTCAGGGGTTGGGCTTGGCTCCTTGGTTCCAGTGAAGGGAACTCTTAAGGCATACCAAGACATTTTGGACAATTTCATGCTCCCAACTTTAGGGAACAGTTTGGGGATGGCCCTTTCCTGTTCCAACACTGCGCACCAGTGCACAAAGCAAGGTCCATAAAGACATGGATGAGCGAGTCTGAGGGGTGGAGGAACTTAACTGGCCTACACAGAGTCCTGGCCTCAACCCGAAAGAACACCTTTGAGATGAATTAGAGTAGAGACTGTGAGCCAGGCATTCTCGTCCGACATCAGTGCCTGACCTCACAAATGCGCTTCAGGAAGAACGGTCAAACATTCCCATAGACACACTCCTTCCCAGAAGAGTTGAAACTGTTATAGCTGCAAAGGGTGGGCCAACTCAATATTGAACCCTATGGACTAAGACTGGGATGACATTAAAGTTCAAGTGTGTGTAAAGGCAGACGTCCCAATACTTTTGGCAATATAGTGCATTTCCTGTTACATTCTAATGTGTGTCATGTCAGCAAACCCACTGCGTAAGATCTAGTTATGATATGGCCTCTGGTTATTAGCACTCACTGCAAAACACATAGCTAGTTTAGTACTAATGAGGTAAGACATGAGCTTCAACCTTATCAAGTAACTTACCTCCCCTGAATTAAAAATATGCAGCTATATTCAATAAAGAGTTCCTAATTTTAAAGTGCATTTAAAGCCAGAGGTTATTTGTTAGGCCTCATGCACACTGGTTTATTGCAAACGCTAATTCTCCTGATAGGGTGTTTATTTAATTGTCCAGGGTTTTAATTTATTCTGGCCATTGAAATGAATAAATGCTGAAGTACTAAATGCCCTAAAAGATTTTGGTGTTTGTATGCCCAAAAGCTCCTTTCCTGAATGCAATTCTTCTGCGTTAACAAGAAGGAGCTTTGACGGCCTCTAACCTCTGCTACTCCTGAACCCCACAAAAAGCATATGTGTGCATGGACACATAGGCTTTTTTTGAGGTGCGTTGAGGGGTGTAGGCAACAAAAATGCCAAAAGCCACCAAAAAGTCAGTTTAGGAGCAGCAGGGTGCATGAGGCCTTAGTTGTTTATTATTTTGTTTTTGCAGTCTGTCATTTTAGGGAGATTTCCCTTCACTTCTTGGAGGAGGCAGAAAAAGAGAGAAAACCTCTTCAGTAAGGATAAACTCCCTCTCGGACAGTTGTCCACACTGGCATTGAAGAGTACTACAGTGGAAGTCCAGTCACATCTACCTCCGGAATTTCACGTTTCGTCATTTTAAAGATGGTCATGGAGGAGACAGGCCTTCTTTTTTGATCCATGGCATGGAAATGGTGCTACCCAGCCCTAACAGAGGAAATCTTCATGGAAAAGGATTACAGTGAGAAGCTCTGTGGATTTTTAGACTACATACCAAAACTGGGTTTTAGGTTCAGATAAAATATAAATCTATTTTTAAAATAAGACTATATAAATTTTCACCTTGTACCCACCGAAGTTCATCACTCTTGTTTTACCATTTTGTATGTATGATTTTCAATATGCAAGTAGTTTTTGTGCATTTCTTCTTTTGGGATGGTGGCTTCAGCTGATATCTGTTAGCATTGTCTTTCACATATCTGCTAATTAACTTAGATGTGTCTCCATCCTGAATTAGTAGACACTTTTTAAACCATGTCTGTACACCTCTCAACTAGCTATCATTAAGGTCATAGCAGGCTGAAAAATGTCAATGTATGTTTTTATGCGGATTAAATAAAAAAAGGTTTTGAACGAGCTAACAAGTGTTGAATGTTTTTTTCATGTTCCACTGGAATATCTCCAATCTATTCCTGTTCAAGTGGCAACTTTACAACTTTGGACATCTCCCTAGTTTCTATGCCAGTGACAGTGTTTACAAGAATAACAAAAAGGGTGGATCTCCCCAGTGGTGTTATTTTTGTCATTTACTTTAAACTTTAGAGCAGCCCTGGCTTTTCATACATACTAGGCCTGTTGCACATGGGCTTCAGCTAGCTTCAATTAGCTTTCTCTAAACCTTTAAAAGATCCCATCAACTGCTTGGAAATGTTATACACAGATGTTAATGCCAGTGCTGATTGTCATTTTAAACTTGCTGTCAGTAGGCTTCAACTGGCTTTCAACATGCTTCAAGTAGAGCTGAAACCTGCTAGCAACTTGTTTAAAGCGGCAATTGGCACTCCCATTAGAATCTGTGTTCAATATTTAAAAACTGGAGCTGAATACTTTATACACTTCAACAAGGCTTGCTGAAAGCGCTAAAAATGCTTTGTAAAAGCTTATTGAAGTGTGAACAAAGCTTATTGTTCACACAGTTTTTATACAAGCTGAAGCCTGTGTGAAACAGGCCTTATAAAAGGCAAACAACCAGATTCCCATGACAAAAGTCATAACTACCAGGGGGTTTGGGATGTTCCCACCCACTTCTACATGTTTGTAAATCAGTGGTTCTCAACCTGGGGGTCGAACGACCCTTTCACAGGGGTCCCCTAAGACCATCAGAAAACACATATTTCCAATGTGTAAAGAGCAGCTACTGTGTAGAAAGCAGCTGCTGTGTTGAAAGCAGCTACTCTGTTAAAAGCAGCTACTGTGTTGAAAGCAGCAGTATTGGAGGTAAAACGACACTCATGAATTATAATTACTGGGTAAATAAATTTTATGGTTGGGGGTCACCACAACATGAGGAACTGTATTAAAGGGTCACGGCCTTAGGAAGGTTGAGAACCACTGTTGTAAATGTTCTTGTTGCAGTCTCCCTAATACATTAATAAAAATACAACAAATAGATTTTTATCAAGGGGTTGTGAAGGTTCATATCCTTTGGCATCCTAAGCATCAACCCTTGCTATCATCACCTCTTCTATGCAAAACACTTTCCTGGTGACAACATGGCAGCATACATGTGGTAGTATGCTGCCATGGATTGGCACCAGGAAAGGAAAATTACGGTATTGATACAATTTTTCATTTTCCTGGCACCAACATGGCAGCATACTACCACATATAGACAAATACAAAAAATAATGGGTGCTGAACCCCAACACAAGCATGTAAATTGTAACTGCAGTCAGGTGCATGGATAGCTTCAACCAGCCTTAAAAGTATCCAGTAGGGTAGTGGAACAGATGAATAGCAAGAAAGAACACTAAACAGGCGTTCATTGAGGTTATCAAATAAGTCAGATGACTGCTCTGTAGAATGTACGTTTTATTTGATAACCTCATAAACCTGGCATATACTGTATCTTGGACATGGTTTTATGTGGAAATTCCTTTAGCCCAAGACTGTGAATATGCCTTGAGTCCAGCTATTACATTCCCTATACATACAACAGCCTCCTGTTTTGTGTTTTGTTTTTTTTACACTGGAGCGCCTGTTTAGTGTTCTTTCTTGCTACTACCACATGTATGCTGCCATGGATTGGCACCAGTAATGGCAAATTACAGTAAGTATTTGATACAATTTTCCATTTTCCTGGCATTTCTTGGATTAAAGTATTGTGACAGTGTGTAAATAAGCTTAGGGACTTCTAGGACCATTACATCTCTCTACTCCTGATAAAGTTACACTAAACACTATCCTTATTTTTCAAAATTATTACATACAGATCCAATACCCAATGTAAAGCTAATTGGTGCTGCGCTTATTCTAAGTGAGAAATATACTCATTATAAATATACCACACAAAGTATTAACAATAGTGAAAATGCTATGATAATATACACAAAATTAGAAATAAAATATAGAATAGAATACACATGAAACAACCACATTTATGGATAACAGTGAATGACACCCAAACATAAAAAAGGCATAACCTAGGTACACCACTGGAAATAAATAGGTGACTATGGGTGAAAAATATATATACCGTTTCTTTCATAAATTGTGCCCACAAAAACAGTGATACGATTCTTAAATAGGATCCCAAAAGAACAGTGATAAAAAATAAAGCCACAAGACTTCTATAATCCCAAGATGTACGTATTCACAGTGAACATAACGAAAAACGGGTGAAAGTGACAAAACAAACAAAAAAAAAAAACCAGTTAAAACTGTGTATAATGAAAATTTAAAATGAACTCCATATATTCCAGCCAAAATGTGAAGTCCAATACACCTTAAACAGTGAAGGTCTTTTATAGTTCTTAGATAGTGCTGGTGTCTAAAAGTGTATACACAATACAAGGAGATCCGACACTAGGCAAAATGCCCCCTCACCTCCATGGAGTGACCCTTTCTCATAAAATATTGCATCAACCAGGACCCACTTCAAAAGGTATCAGGTACAGCGATCGATCAATCCCCCTCACTGGTGGATACCGGCACAGCAGGAGCCCTCTCCATAGCAGTAAAATTAGGATCAGCCAAAGCTCATGCAGCCAGAAGAAATCTTTGGAGGTTTCGGGGAAATCTCTCTCTAGGGTTGCCTGCTTCTGCCGAAGAGATGTAAGCTACTGTTTAGTCTTTCGCAAGTTGTCCGCCAGCTGATAGTTTTGGATCCTGAGCTCCAGGAGCTGAGCCTGTTTATGCTCTGAAAAAATTATACCCATTGGTATAATTACCAATACCCAATGGCCCTATAATCTATTTTAAATTAAATTTGTTTTTCTGCCTTCTTGTAACATCCTCTGAGAACATTTTCCTGCTCACTTCTGTTTGTTTGGAACAAGCAGTGAACGTTAGTGGTGGTCATGTGCACAGCTCTTATGCACACTACATATACCACAGTCCTTCTCGGGAGGAAGACAAGGTGGCTACATTTCTAAATACAGTAGGACCATGGAGAATGAAAGTAGTCACCCTCTAAAGGATGTTGGTTCACAGCAGGGGAATAAAGGAATTTGGAGAAGGCTAAAAAGAAACTGAATTTTTTTTAAGAATACATACTTTTTTCTTTTTTAAACCAGAGTTTTGCATCACTTTATCCAGTTTTTGACAATTGTCTTATGAGCATCCCATTTATTTCAGCGTGCTACAAATAAGATGACCACCAACAAGTAGTTAAATCTCCCAGCAGCAGAGATTGCTGGTGTAGGTCTATTCTGAAGGCCACAGTGGGTATAAAGATCCAAAGACTCCAGTGTAGATAGTCTCAGCGATAGAAGGAAAAAAAAATACTGCTTAGTGGTTTAAATCTCCATTTGGTTTTGGGTGGACTGACCTTTCAGGAACTCAGTATGAAAGTGCCATTCTTCCCTTGCTAACTGTAGGAACCTCTGGTGAGGAGAAAATATTGGAATATGCCGAGAGGCATCCTTTATGTCCACAGATACTAGAAAATCCCCTGGCTGTAGAGAGGCCACCAGTGCCTGTACCAACTTCTTCCAGAACTTCTGTATGTGGAGAAACTTGTTGAGATGCTTAAGGCCAACACTTCCTTCAGAACTGAGACAGATATTGACACTGAGGCTGAGGCCTGGGGTAGCAAAAGGAACATATCAAGGAAGAAGAGGTACAAAGAGCATCTGATTTTTGAGGCATTTGCTTGTCCTTCCTAAGTGTTAAAAGCAAGCTCTCAATACCCACAAACGTATGTATATATTTATCCAGGTCAGACCCAAACAAAGGAAAAAAGGAAAAAAAAAACTCACATGCAAGTTCTTGCAGGGAGGCTCCACAGACCAACACTGCAGCCAAAGAATCCTGCACATGTGCACATACAAAAGGCCGAAACAAGAAATCTGCTGAATGAAGTCCTTTAATATGTCCACAGTGAAACAAAGGGCATGGGAGAAATCCACAAGTTGTGTGCCCACATCAGCAACTCCAGTAGAAGACTCCAACCCTCTGGAGATACATTTTGCCCCAACTTTAAGACTCAAGGCATAGGATACTTTGAATAAAGATTCTTGTCTTTTCTCAGCAGCATTCTGGTAAAACGTCCATTCTTTGTCTGGTGTAAGGTCTGGGTAGCTTCCCCTTAGTGATTATAGCTGTAGGAATGGTTCAGCTAGAACAAGGCTCCTGATTCCTGTTGAAACCATTGAGACTCTGGTTGGTAAATCATGCAGAGAGCTGCACAGTAGTGACCATCACCTTCGAGCACCAGCAAAAAAAAGAAAAAAGCCAAAAAACAAAACAAAACTGAAGCCATTTTGGCAGGGAAGGGTTTTCGTCAGTGTCCAATCATCTGTAGGTGGCACATAACGCAGATACGAAGGATTCCTAAGGATTCTAAAATTTTACTAAAGGCAAAACTTATTTTTGTTTTCGATGGAGTGGAGATGGATTAGAACACATATCAGGTTTTATTGCTGTCTGAACCCGTTAGGGAAATTCACCCTCTGAGTTGACATTGAAACAAGAATACAGGGAAGATCTTCCAACAGGGACACTAGTTCGGGTGACCTTGGTGGCAACGCTGAGATTCCCTCACTTTGGAGAGCTTTTCCTTCACTTCCTGTCCCATAGCCAAAACAGGAAGTGAGAGGAACTCCCTCCAATGGGACACAGATGGCAAACCCCCCCTTCCCAAAAAGTAAGGATTAGTAAGGATTCTAAAGTTTCACTAAAGGCAACATTTTTTTTTGTTTTGGATGGAGTGGAGATGGATTAAAACACATATCAGGTTTCATTGCTGTCTGAACCAGTTAGGGAAATTCACCCTCTGGGTTGACATTGGAACAAGAATAGAGGGAAGATCTTCCAATGGGGACACTAGTTCTGGTGACCTTGGTGGCAACGCTGAGATTCCCTCACTTTGGGAAGCTTTCCGTTCACTTCCTGTCCCATAGCCAAAACAGGAATTGAGAGGAACTCCCTCCAATGGGACACAGATGGCCAAAAAAAACCCCAAAACAAAAAAACAACCTGACAGGCTTATAACCCTCCCTTACTCTATGCAAAATGAAAAAAAAGTTTTGCTGTTAGTGACACTTTACAGCTGCTCTGTGTCCAGTGTTGTATGACAAATAAATTGCATATAAAACCAAAAAAATGATACTCACACAATATAATTATATCAGAATTTTTATCATGTCTTACGAGCCAACTGCATGGACATTTTGCAAAAACTTTTCAGTTATTTTGACAGGGTTTGGAATCAGGAAAATATGACTGAAAATACTGATACAGTCTAAAAATAAAAATACATTTTAAAAAAAAGTGTATGCTGTAAACAGAAAAAACCAACAATAATGTACTTGAACATACTAGTAAGGAAACACAGTCAGAACTGTATACTGACTGTCAGTACATCTCTGCTAGTGAGAGTGTGGTGGATTGTTATCCTTTAGGCTCCACGCACACTGGGCATTTTAATAACGCTGGTAGCATTAGCTGTGTAAAGTCGCATTAAACGTATGTTTTTCAGTGTTTCCCAGCATTTTCGCATTAGCATTTAGCCGCGTTTTTCTGCATTTGCGGATTTTAGCTTTTTTTTTGTTACACAAAAAACATATTTTTTGCTCAATAAATGCCCCAAAATGCCTGTTTGCCGCTTTTTTCAGCATTAGAGCATTTTTACAGCTACAAAAACTCCTATAGAAACCCACTAGTTCTTGTTTTTTTTGTTCAGCCAAAAAACGCTGATTAAAGTCTATGTGTGCATGGACACATAGTATAACTTGCTGGGGAGTTTACTGGCTGTAGAAAAAAACCCGGCAAAAGCCAAAAACAGCAGCTGTAAAAACTCCCAGTGTGCATGAAGACTTCTCTTTGATACTTTGTGTACTGTACATACAATACTTCAGTAGAGTCAATGCAGATTGAAGATGTTATGGGGCAAAAAACTGAAAAATAGAGCAGTTATAAAACATAAATATTAAATTATTTGAAACATTTTAATCAGATGTTTCTATCACCAGTTATGTTTGCTAATATACATACCTGACTAGAAGAGGTAGTTTGAGGTCTTAAATAGCATAGTGTTTGCTTAAGGCCACATGCAAACAAATGCTTTCAGGCACCCAAAGTAATGTGTGGGCATATTTCCGTGCCCAGGGAGAGACAGCTACTGCCACCCCTAGTGATCAATGACTGTACACTAGCATACACTGTGCTAGCAAGCTCATGCACAGGTGTAAGTTAACTGTGCATGGATATATACTGTGCTGGCAAAACCCATAAATAGGTGTAAATCCCTAAATGCAACTTTGGTGCATTCAGGGATTTGCACCCATGTATAAGCATATACTCCCATACAGGTAGCATACAGCCATTCACTACTATGGGAGACTATAAACTGCAGTTGTCTCTCCCGGTGCTGAAGTACATCTGCAATTAAAATTGAATGCCTGAAAGTGTCCCTGTACCAGAGGCTTCAATGCAGTGGCTGCACCTTCTTAATATTTATGAAGACAAAACATGAAAAATTAAAGTGCTAATGCTGCAGCTCCAGTTCATTCTCGCTTTACTGTCATACCACTGGTCACCGTAGGGCACAGTAAGTGACAGGACATCACCAACCTATTGCTTCTCTCCCAGAGATTAAAGGTCTTTAAATGAACACAACTGTATCCCCATCTCACTGTAATAATTGTGTAGTAGGGGATTTTTCAAGACTTCCATTTCATGCAGACGCTCCCATGACTGAGAAAAGTCATCTGGACCTTCTCCACAGCCTCCTACTGGGGGGACACTGGGGTATCCAGGATGAGTCATAAGTTCAATGCTGATACTGGTACGAGAGTGTGAGCTGTGTGGGGATTGACAGCTATGAAGAGACTGAATACTATAGTCCAGGGCTTGCTGGATGTTACTTATTGTCATATTCTTTCCCATTGTGCTAAGACCAATATAAATGTCTGGCCACCTGCAATAGGAAACAAGAGACCGAAAACATTAAAAAGCACAAATCCTGCCAAAAACTATTTGTAAGATATATGGACAGATCAGAACAAAAAATAAATCTCCAAAACATACAGTTTGATAAATGATAGCTTGAACAAAAGTGAGGAAAAATGCTCTCAGTGGGGACACAAGAAGCAATGAAACAGTCTCTAGTAGAGTGAGGAAGGTTTAGAACCTCTTTTGTGATTTTATGTGTCCCCATGAGAGCAATTTCCCTTCACTCTGTGCCCAGGTGTCAAACGGGACAGGAAGAGAAAATATTTATAGTGATACAGACAGCTTTTAAAATCTCACATAAAAAAAATATGAATGTTAACATAGACAGCATTTAAAAATTGACAGAAATTTTACTTTCCCTCCTCTATAAAAATATATATATATTTTTTTAAAAAACAGATTTTACTGAAGAAATTGTTTTATTAACCTAACCACTTCATGTCCGGACACTTTTACCCCCTTCCTGTCCAGGGCAATTTTCAGCTTTCAGCGCTATCACACTTTGAATGACAATTGCACGGTCATGCAATACTGTACCCATATGAATTTTTTACAATTTTTTTGAGACAGATAAAGCTTTATTTTGGTGGTATTTATTCACCGCTGGGATTTTTATTTTTTTTTGCTATGTAAATAAAAAAAGTCCAAAAATTTTGAAAAAAAAGTGTTTTTTTTAATAAAATTTTGCAAATAAATAAATATTTCATCATAAATCTTGGCCAAAATTTATTCCGTTATTTTTTTAGTAAAAAAAAAATCCAAATTAGTTTATAACCAAAAATGATCATTTTTAAACATTTTTTTTTACATTTTCATTTAATTTTTTTATATTATTATCATTTATATTTTTTTTTTACATACTGTCACCCTAGAAGTACAGTGTCACCATGGTGACACTGTACTACTTGTGGGGGGTGATGAAGATTTTTTTTTTTCTTTTTTTTTACACTGATTGCTTTTACACCCATATAGGATGTAAAAGCAATCATTTCTCTTTCTCTCTGTCTGCATTCTTGCAGTCATTGAGAAGTACTGAGTGAGCTGTGATTGGTCACAGCTTGTCACATAGTACAAGACTGTTGTGAATAGCCTTGTACCATGTGACCTCTGTGATCATTCACAGATTTCACACGTAGTAAGCAATGATGTCACAAGTGACATCTTGCTTACTACTTTGCATGTGATCACTGATTGGCCAATCAGTGATCACATGATCGGGACCTCGTACAGAGGTCCCGTCCGACGATCGGTGTTTCACTGTGTCCGGAGGACACAGCGGGCACCGGATCGCGGTGCTGCGCGCTGCCAAGGAGCGCGCACAGCTAGAAAAGGCGGGTGCCGTTTATGAATGGCAACCCGCCCCTGGACTGCCACCGCCCTGCCGTTTATCAACAGCAGGCGGACGGCAAGTGGTTAAGAACAACATTGAACTTATTTAAAAATCTGCACTTCCTACTTGGTTAAGGTAATAGCAAGATATTATCCATTGTTGATAGAGCTTAGGATAGCACTGTGCAACAACATAACATATATAATTTTTCAACCAAAAACTGTGAATAAAGTGATAAGTCCTTCCAATATTGTCTTATCCATAGGGACTCCTAATAAATGTGAAATCACTTTGTTGTAGTGACAGTCCTTTAAGATGCAATACTGAGAAACAAAACCCTGTGTGCTTACACTGAACTGGACGTGACGTCACTGGAAACCGGAAGTGACAGAATCACGCTTCTACGTACGTTTCGCCGGGAGGGGGATTACAGGCATTAAAGACCTTCCTGGAATCTATGAATGCCAATGTTTATGGTATTCAATGTACCAGTAATATCCAAAGGGAGGTCTTCCAATTTCTGGATCTGGAAACCTTTACAAGCGGTAATAGATTAGATACTAGAACCTTTTTTAAAGAAACAGATAGAAATAGTTACATTTCCAAAAGGAGTTGTCATCACTCGAAATGGTTGAGAGCAATTCCCAAAGGTCAGTTTATGAGGATAAGGAGAAACATTGATAGGAGGGAGGATTATAAAGAACAATCAGAGAAATTATTGGAAGGATTCCTGGAGAAGGGATATAAAAAAAGTAGAGTTCGAACAAATAAGAGAACAGGTTGGAAATATGGATCGGGACGCATTACTGGTACCCAAGCCTAAGAAAAGCTCAGGCACAGATTTGGCATATATTACGGGGTATAATTTGCGGTATAAAGAACTAGAAAAAATCATTGGTAGAAATTGGTCTATCTTATTGAGGGATCAAACTTTGAAACAAATCCTACAAAACAAACCCACATTTATATATAAAAAGGCATTGGGTCTTAGACATATCAACTCCAAGGACGTGGTGGAAACCCCAAGGAGACCCCCCACGTTCTTGGATGCCACGGGCTCCTTTAAAATGTGGGAAATGTAAGGCATGTAGGACGGTTAGAGACAGAAGTAGCAGGATAGACAGATTTGCATCACATGTGACAGGAGACACCTATGCTATAAAAAAGCTTATCACGTGTGATTCGAGATATGTTACCTATTTACTTACATGTCCATGTAAACTGCAATATGTTGGCAGAACCACTAGAAAATTGTCTACACGCATAGGGGAAACCATCAAGAACATTAAGAATGGATTGAGACAGCATAGCATCTCTAACCATTTTCGACTGAAACATAAAAAGGATAGTAGCCTTTTGCAATTTTGGGGTATAGATAAAGTCCCCTAACATCGGAGGGGCACATATATGAGTTTAAAAGTCTCACAGATGGAAACCCAGTGAATCCATCGATTGCAAACACTGGACCCAACAGATTTAAACCAGGATATAGACTTGAATTGTTTCCTTACTGATTATTAAAGAACATCTACCTCCCATTAATTGTGAGGGAATGGGTAGGATCGGAGGGATTTCCCTTAGCCCTAGGGGACCCCTTTGTGTAAATCCATTAATTTTGAGGTTTATCATCTATATATTAAAATGTATTCCCACCAACATATACATTTATCCCTATATTTTAGTAGGGTCATAATATCGTATATTGTATAGCTGACCAAAGCAATGCAGGGACAACCCAATAGGTGTTGATAACATGAGATTGTTGGGGGTATCTGTCCCTTAACAACTATGGATCATTACCTTATGTTAGCAGCCCTAGTGAGATATTCATCTGTATGTTAGAGTCCCTTTATATATTTATTTATATATTTACCCATAGCTCACTGGGGGAGTGTTGGCATTTGGTATAGGACTACACCCGCTGCTCAATTATGATTTCCCATATATAATATCCAATTTCCCTAGTAATATGTTTAATATTATGATGTAATTAGGTAATTTAATAAAACAAATTTTAGGGAGGTTCAATTATGTGGCTCTGTTATTTTATTATTTTATTCATTCATTTAATTTATTTATTTTTACATTCATTTTCATTTACATTGTATCATTTATTTTAAATAGTGATATTTGTTTAAATATATGCTGTTTATCTTATTATTTTTTACATTATTTTTTTTTATATTAATACCTTTTCTATCTGATGCAAGTTCTGTATTAATCAGATTGTTTTAAAATTAAATTATTTTTAGTAGTGTATAGCATACCGCTATGAACTATATATATGTCCATGGCCAAGGTCCCTGTATAAACCTAAACCGCAGCAATATGTGTAGCCTGTACAAATCGGGAGCAGCCTGTTAAGACGGCCATTAGTTCAGAGCCGCCCAATAAGGTTGCTAGCTCTGGTTTTGGAGTTATCCAATCAGTGAGTTTCAGCCCTTATTTAACTAGCCTGGTTATGGCGGCCTTCACTTCCTGAAGATGTCATCAGACGAAATGTACGTAGAAGCGTGATTCCGTCACTTCCGGTACAGCGTAAGCGAGGATTGGTATGCATGTCGGCCAATTTTGGATCGCAATAGGCTATACATACTGGTGCCAGTTAACAGGGCACCTATACATGTGAGTGTATACTTGTATGTCTACATATTTTAAGCTTTTCAATAAATACTGCACTTAGAACATTTAAAATCTACTCTGTTTATTTGAGCCGCTTGGAACTATTCCTCAATGGCAAGGAGTGCCTGACATTAGAGTATCTGTTCAGTGTTGGTCCATATGGAATCCTTTGACTATTTTCCTGAGGCCATTACCCTTAACATGCGGATGACTGAGAGGAACACCTTGGGACAACTAGAGGCGGATTTCCTTGCATGCAATACAAATATGCGCTTTTGACCACCTTAACCTGGGTCAAATATGTTTGGTGAGTGAGCAATTCACTTATTCTTTCTACACGTGGTGAAGGCACACAGGCTTTCATTTCTCAGTATTGCATCTTAAAGGACTGTCACTACAACAAAACGATTTCACGTTTATTAGGAGTCCCTATGGATAAGACAATATTGGAAGGACTTATCATTTTATCCACAGTTATTGGTTGAAAATTTAAATACTGTATGTTATGATCATGTTATTTGTTGTACAGCGCCAACCTAATCACATTTGTAATTTGTATAAGTGTTGATTCACTATTTGGGGGCTGCTAATCCACACAGCTGGTATAGTGTGGGAACAATATTATTGTTTAGCACAGTTAACACTAGGCGCCACAATATTAAAATGTGATCATATTGTTAATAGAGCTCCCCATGCATGGCCCACATAGGTGTGCTTGCCAGGGGACACGTTTACGTGCCCATCTGTTCCTCAAGCCTAGTACCAGTATGTTCAGAAGTAAATACCAAGCCACTTCCCACAGTCGCAAGGGCACCACTGTCTCATAGAACACAGTTGGATGCTCTGCCTTAGAATAACTTTGCCGGAGAGCGCTGCTAGAAATCGGTCTGACCTCTGGTAATGGAAGGCCGGGAACAACACTCATAAGGTTGTGACAAGTGAATGTACAAAAAAAGAAAAAAGAAAAAAAAAAAGGAAACCTTTCAAGTGGAATCTTATTTTTAAAGAATGCTAAAGCTATCAGTTCTTAAAGGAACTAGCTGTGCGCGTTCTGTGTTCCCCTTTTGTGCTCCATTTAGTGTTGATTTTTCCTGACATTGATACTGATAACTGCATGTGTTATGGAGAAATAGGTGAGCGCAGTATTTTTACTGAGCAACAACAAAAAAACTTAATGCACTAGGTGTGTACCCTATGCTTTTTTGTTCTCTTTAACCACTAGACGCCCAGCTACTGTATAAAAACGGTGGCAGGGTGGCACAGCTGGGCAAAAGCACGTTTTAAAACGTGATTTCAAAACAGGTAGGGGGCACGCCGTCGCCCTACCTTCATCGCCGATCTCAGCCGCGGGTGTCAGTCGCCGGGTCACAGCTGGTTATCATCAGCTGTGTCCTGGCGATTAGCGGCAATTTTTGGTCTTTTTTTGTTTATTGCGTGAATAAAAAGCGCACAGGTGATCAAATCCCACCGAAAGAAAGTATTTGTGTGAAAAAAAGGACGTAAATTTTGTTTGGGTGCAGCGTTGCATGACCGCGCAATTATCAGTTGAATTAGTGCAGTGCCGAGTAGCAAAAATAGGCCTGGTCATTAAGGGGGGTAAATCCTCAGGAGGGCAAGTGGTTAAAGGGACACTGTTACAAAGCAAACTACATCCCTGGAAGCTTCTATTCTAAGATTTGCAAACCACATACTAATGCCAAGACAAAAGACCTCATACAGCAAAGCATGCCGTAAACCTCAGAAGAGAAATGCAAGGGCTGCCATTGCTCACCTCCCTCTGATAATAATAGCCTGGTATACTAATACTTAGTCTGCAATACTTTCTTACATTTGTGTTTACTTTTAGTAATCAAAGAACTTCAGTTCTAATACCATTGTTTTCTTACCGGATGCCATGGTTTTTGAAAACTTCAACTGTGTTTAAGGCATCATTCTCCACCCCTCTGTAAAACTCCATTAGTTCACCCTGAATCCAGTCACACTTATTGAGACCTACTTCCACAGGAACACGAGTATAGGGGATTCCATGTTCATGCAGCACTTGTGCAAACACGTCTCTGATTCCTGGTAAAAAGATAAACACACGTAAAAAAGAAAAAAGAAAAAACGTCATCACAAATTAAATAGGATTTTTCTCCTACTTAACTTCTGATGTATGGCAACGAAACCATGCAAGTCATGTGTGGACAGTTAATATGCCACCCAAATATAAATACATTCCAATTGTGCCAAGCAGAAATATATACAGTTAACTGCCCAACATACAGTGTGCATGCATGTATATGGTAGGGACATTAGACAGTAAACGCCTGCTGTGGGGATGGCAGTGGGTATGAATAGTTCTTTGTAGCCTGCAGAAGGTAAAAGAAAAAAAAAAAAAAAAGAAAACACTGTAACAATTTGCCCATTTACCTTACCATCACACAACTATGGTAGCAGCAGGCAGCCAAAGCCAGCCTATCTTATGGGGAAAAGACTAATCGAACAGATCATTTCTGCAAAGTACAATAAAATGCTTACTAATGTACATTTTCACAGTTTGTCTATGTGTTGTCTACTTTTGTGTCAGACTATAATAAATAGCACCGTATAGTAACAAATAAAAGTTAATCAATTAGCAAAATACAATCCCTGCTCATTCGAATGTCTTAAAGCTGTATGATACAAATAGGGGACATAAGTGTGTACGGATATATCCTCTCCAGAGGTCTAAGTACCATGCAGTGTGTGAAAAGGTGAACAAAATACAGTCTTTTTATCAAGGGAACGTGTAATGTAAAACCTTATTACTGGTCAATACAGGACTATATTTAGCTAGTTCAAACACAAAAGTGATCTAATAAAGTTAAGGCATCCTACTACCAATGTCGCCTTATATTTATAACTACAAATATATGAACACATAAAATTGTTGGTAGTAATAAATATATATATATATATATATTTTTGTGACAGTATGAAAGGCTAGGTGATCGATGGATGCTGTGTGTCACCTTGCATGCGATCATATCTGGGAGATTAGGGTGGAGTCCACTCCGGGTTTTCTGGGCCACTATGGCAGAGGTGGCTCCAGACCAGATTTTGAGGTCCACTGATGACCATCAGCAGGTGGTATAAATCAGGCAGGACTGGAGCAAGAACTTGCTCTTGGCCTGTGACTCAGAGAGCCATATCTGAATGAGCTGTGGATGAAAGTTTGCATTATACAGGAAAGGAAAAGGTTTGCATACTGGTTTCATTTTGTTGGTGACAAGGAGAAGCCCTTCACCGTTGATAGAGGAATCCCCTATGTTTAGTTAGTGCCTGCATGGCAAGGGTTTATTTTCTGTTTTGTTTATGATGCTTGCAACCTTTTAAATAAAACCGACAAGTCAGATTTTAAGAAAGCCCTGCTGTCTGGACTACCTTTTTTCCCAGGGAAAGTGATCCCTCACCTGAGCTACCCCCACATATGGTGGATTTGGCGGGCGACTTCCTGAGTAAGTGGGAATAAGGACGTCATGATAAGAGCCTTGCTGCAGGCCACTGCAACCCAGCAGGAAACCAATTGCCAGTTTGCAGAGGCCAATGCAGCACAACAGGAGGCGAAGCGCCAGTTTGCGGAGGCCCAGCAAGCAGACCGAGAGCTCCTTAACCACTAGCCTACAGGGCACTTATACCCCCTTCCTGCCCAGGCCAATTTCCAGCTTTCAGTGCTGTCGCACTTTGAATGACAATTGCGCAGTCATGCAACACTGTACTCATATGAAATTTTTATAATTTTTTGTGACAGAGCTTTCTTTTGGTGGTATTTAATCACCTCTGGGTTTCTTATTTTTTCTTAAAGAAACCAAAAACCACTGAAAATTGTGAAAAAAAAAAAAACATTTTTTCTTCATTTTTGTTATAAAATTTTGTAAATAAGAGATTTTTCTCCTTCACTGATGTACGCCAATGAGGCTGCAGTGATGGGCACTGATAGGCTGCACTGATCAACACTGATAGGTGGCACCGATAGGCACTGATGAGGAGGCAATGGTAGGTGGCACTGATGGGCATTGACAGGCATCACTGATGGGCACTGAAAGGCAGCACTCATATATGGCACTGATAGGCGGCACTGACTGGTACTGTTAGGCGGCACTGATGCACACTGATAGGCGGCACTGACTGGCACTGATGGGTGACACTGAAAGGCAGCTCAGATGGGCACTGATATGTGGCATTGATGTGCACTGGTAGGCACTGAAATGTGGCAGGTGGCATGGATGAGCACTGACAGCTGGCACTGATGGACACTGACAGGTGGCACTGCTGGGGCTACACAGATCATCAGTGCCCTGATGATCCGTGTACATGTCCCCTCCGAGGAATGCGGTTTACCAGCTCTCCTCTACTCTCGAGCTGTCAGCATGACAGCTCGTGAAGAGAGAAATGCCGATAACCGGCATTTCCCTGTTTACATGTGATCAGCTGTGATTGGACAGAGCCGATCACATGACTGAGCCAACATCCTTGGCTCTTTTAGTTGATCGGTGATCAGCTGTGTCGAGGGACACAGCACACCGCCGATCGCCGCGCACTCCTGGAGCCGTGCATGACTGGTTAGAGTGGGAGGACGTCATATGACGTCCTCCCAGAACAAGAGAACCGCCTTGCGCCCGTCATAGTACTATATGGCGGTTAAAGAGGTGGCCCAACACCTGGAGGAATTAATGAAGGAGTCCGCAGATCCGCTGCCAGTGGAACAGAAAATGTGTGGGCCAGCTATTTTCTGCAAAAGATGACGCCTGCAGATGATGTGGAAGCCTACCTCACAACTTTTGAAAGCGTTGCTGTTCGGGAAGGATGTCAAAAAGAGCAAATTGGGGGGACTGCTTGCACCATTTTTGAAAGGTGAATCCCAAAAGGCCTATTATGACCTGCAACCAGATGCTGCCCAGGATTATGAGATCCTTGCACGCCTGGGCGTCACTGTTGCAGTCCGGGCTCTAGGGTGCATCAGTTGTATTACAGTACTGACAAGCCACCTCGCTCCCAGATGTTTGACTTGATACATCTCACCAGGAAGTGGCTCCAGCCAGAGGCGTTGTCGGCCCCTCAGGTTGTGGAGCGTGTGGGTATTCCAAAAAAGGTATTAATGGATCAGGGCACGCCATTTATGTCCAGAGTCACAAAAGAATTGTGCAAGTTGTTTAAAATCTCCCATCTCCGTACCTCGGTCTACCACCCCCAATCCGATGGTCTTGTGGAGAGATTTAACAAGATGCTCAAGAATATGTTAAAAAAGGTGGTGGACAAAGATGGGAGACATTGGGATATTTTGTTACTGTACCTCATGTTTGCTATACGAGAAGTACGTCAGGCGTCTACAGGGTACTCACCTTTTGAACTACTGTATGGTAGACATCCCAGGGGGTTGCTAGATGTCGTGAAAGAAACATGGGAGGGAGAGACCACGCCCTATAGAAGCATCCTCAAGCATAAGAAAGCCTTGCTGTCTGGACTACCTTTTTCCCAGGGAAGGTGATCCCCCACCTGAGCTAACCCCCACAACACACACACGAACTTCCTGTGATGATTAACCACTTCAATACCGGGCACTTATACCCCCTTCTTGCCCAGGCCAGTTTTCAGCTTTCAGCGCTGTGGCACTTTGAATGACAATTGCACAGTCATGCAACACTATAACCATATGAAATTTTTATCATTTATTTCACACAAATAGAGCTTTCTTTTGGTGGTATTTAATCACCTCCTTATGGAGTTGTGGATCGTTTTGCAGCATGTGAGTTGCTAATTGTTTTACTTTAATAAAAGCACATAGTTTTGTGGCATATTACACTATGTGAGATTCTTCCTGTGTTTATATCATCCGGGTGAGAGGTATATCCTGCTGAGATCGAGAGCCAGTCTATCCTGAATCTACCTTACCGGATGAGAGGTCCATAGGAAAGCAGCTGGTGATATCTGTCATTGTGTGGATCAAGATCCTGAGTGATCTTAAAGGCGTGTAGGTCCTTTTGGGCCGCAGAGTGGAGGTGAGGGGGCAATTTAGCCACAGGAGGATTATCACTCACCATCACTTGAAGCGTATTGTGTAATCACTTGCATTATTTTTATCGCATGGAGGAGTTGAGCACCATTATCTTATGTATGGACCTTATTCACTTATGATACTGGTTTAATGCTCACTATTCACATTAGTGAGTGGGATTGGGGTCACGTCTAGTACAGCAGTACTGCAGTGATCCCACAGGACTGCACCGCACACCAGGCACTGTGTTGTAACATAGCGGCTGGTGTAAATTAGCTCTGAGGCTATAGTATTGTCAATCTGCAAATATGTCTGACAAATCTACATTTTACCACAGAGTATAGAAATAAGTTTTCCAGGGAGAGAAATTAGGAGTACGATTCACTAGCTCTTTGTAAAACAATGAAAATGATCGCACATTTAACACAAAATTCCCAGGCGGGTGTAAACAGGTCATCCGAACCAACAATACTCATTATTGAAAACACTATGATGTTGTATGGGCAAATGCTTACAAAGAACTGGTGTTATTTCCCCACAGCCACCAATCAGATTCAGCATTAACATGTACTGAGAGCAAAACGATAGCGAGAGATGGAGAGATAAAGTGATAGAGAAGGTTAGACTCCGTTTCAAGTTTTTATTGGTGTCTGTACCCCAATTGGGGGGATTCAACCCTTTATTTGTACTGATGGTCATGGTCACCAAAGGAGAGTGGAGTGAAATGTAAGTGTTGTATCCAGAACAAGAGAGAAGGGGAACTTTTTCAATGGGGACAACTGTTCTGGGGACAACTGGGTGATCTCCTTTACCTTCCTGTTGTGCCCCTGGTACACAAAGTGAAGGGAATTTTCCCCAATGGTATACAGACAGCAAAAAAACAATCTGGCAGAAGAGTTCAGCCCTTCCTTACTCTACCTAAAACCTAAGTTTTGGCTATACATACAATTTAGAGCTGATCTCCAGCTTCACTGGAACTTTAACTAGTTTGTTTGAACCAGCTTAGCCAGCCTGCCTCTTCGCCTCAGCCAATCTGAGAAATCTTTGTATTCATTTAGAGAATACAAAGCTACCCATGAATGGCTCAACTCCGCTCAGCCACACTATTTTGCTTTGGGTGTGAGAGATAACAAGGTCTCTCACACCCAAAGCGGCAAAGCTGTATACTGTATTTAGTTGGGGCTACATACAGTTTTATACAGCCTGCCCAGCAGGCACACCTGGTAGTGTAGGCCCAGCCTGGTCCAAATAGACTATATAAAAGTGACAGTAAAGCTGGGGACCGGTTTTAAGGCTTTTTATGCTGACTGTTGGCCAAGGAGAACTAACGTCAGGTCTGCTCCATAAGCACACATTAATACATCAGTTCATACACATGTTTTTTTTTTTAATGGTTCTCTCATCATATCTTACTTGGTAACACGTGAACATGCTGATGTCCATCCATATGCTGAGGATTCTGTCCTGTCAACTCCCGAAACAGTTTGACTTGAGCGCACAGCTCCTGGCGAACCTGCCAAATAAACATGAGGACAGTAATATCTATTATGATCAGAAGCTTCATCTCATCCAAAAACATAATTCATGGCTTAACTACTTCAAGTGTTACTAAACCCACAAGAGTAAAATCAGTCTGTATATGCAACAAAGAATGCTTGTTATACTCACCGTGGAACCTAAGGGGTTAATCCTCTGCATTGTGTAAAAAAAGTCTGTTTGATCCTGTATTCGCTGATCCTCCCCTTCTACTGTCCCCAATCCATTTGCTGATAGTACAGAGCTCTGTATGTCATTCTGTACACTTTTCACTTGCTCAGTTTGGTGTGTTATTTTTCTTCTTTGGGAGGGTGCATGAGATCAGCACAGAGCCAATCAGCACTGTCCAGACAAAGGGACAGGGGACAAGCAGCCTCATAGGACGGTCAGAGGAGAATGAAAACTCCTCCTACAGGCTTTAACCAGTGCTCTGCTGGACACTGATAGAAGTCACAAGACTGCTCTAACTGCTGATGAGAAAAGCTATTTAGCAATTTATATTTACTAAAATAATTGCATTTCCATGTTCTGTGTACTGTGGGAGACCAAATAGAGTGAATGCAGGGTCCTGGTTTTAGTAACACTTTAAGTCCTGTAAATGACTTCACAACTCAAGCAGCTGGAAAACTTTAGAAAATAAGAGAATCAAACACTCTACTTGCATAAAACTATGAGAATATAAAGTTGGTCCATTAAGCACCAACTGCACATAAACTAGCCATGTAATGTAATCCATCCAAGAAAAAAAACCCACTACATGAAAAGAATAAAACAAAAACCCTTGTGGTTTATGGGGTCTCTTAAACGTTAATGTATATACATCATAAGCAGGAAAGGGGTAACTTTTAGGCAAGACTATATATTTCAGTGTTGATTAGAGCAGGACTTCACAATACAGAGGCATAGTAACACAACATGTAGTTTTCTTGGGAATATAAAAGTACAGAAATATAGTGAAACTACAATGCCCATTATTCTTTTCCCACAATTCTCACATTTTGATTGCCATAAAATCCTTTTCTTGTTGAGTTCACTGTGGGAAAAAGAGCATGCTTTGGGGGAAAATGTTCCACTTAAAAAAGGGTAGACGCTATCTGCCACCAAGTTCCAGCCTGTATGTGTAAAACACAACCACTAAGGAACCATACTTGACACATGAAATGATTGGCCAGGAAACAGTCTGTCTGTACTATGGATAATATATAAATAAAGGCTGGTTTTAGCAAAAGAAGGTGGGATTGCTTTTCATCTTCCTTCTACAGTTGCTGTTTATTGTAGGTTCAACTACTGCTGCTAGAGTTCTTGGACAACTCACTTGGCTGTGTAGTAGGTTAAAAAAAACTAGTCTGAAGGAGAAAAATTCAGGTTGCTGCCTATATTGGTAGTTCTCACATGCACGGCTTCTGCCATGTCCAAATCTGAATCTTCCAAGTAAAGTAGGCGAAAACAAGATGCTGGTGCGATTATTTGAGCAGTGCAGCATATGCTTTTGATATTGGCAGATAATTGACTAGCCATTCAAAGACAGAGTTAGGTAAACCCCTTTTCCATAGTGTGGGTCATAGTCCACACCAAAGCTGGGTCAGCTGCGCAAATTCCTGAAGGTCCAGAGGAAAGCTTTGGATGGCCTGAATGTGGCATGACAGGTTAGGCTGACCGCAGGACAGCTTTACCTTGAATCTCGAACAATATAATAGTAACTGCTACTAGATCCAGAAATGTCAACACCTGACCTGCGAAACAGAAGAAAACACTACCTATCTAAGGTGTTAATTTAGCACTCTAAAAGCTGGCTGTACAAGTTTTCCAGCATGTCCCTTCAACAGACGGTCAGTCAACAACCGACTTCTGTTGAACATTGACAGCCACACACTGCAGAACTGACTGCATTTTGAGCCATCTATGGCCAGCTTTAGAGGCAAGAGTTAATAAGACCTTATGCATAGGTGCTTTTTTAGGAATAAGTGAGCAGGTGGCAGAAAAAATCTCTGGCACTGAGAAAATGGACGCAAAGAAGAGAAGCACAGTCAGAAAGAACCATTGAAAAAAAAAAAATCTGAAGAAAGGATGAATGCCAAACATGAAAACACAAGATTGTTTCTACAAGTACAATAAAATGTTTACTAATGTGCGTTTTTACAGTTTGTCTATGTGCGGTCTACTTTTGTGTCAAACTATAACAAATAGCATAGTATACTAATATAAATAATAAATTACCAAAATGCAGTCACTGCCCATTCAAATGACTTCTAGCTGTAGGATACAAACTGTCCCCTATACCTGGATGTGCCTGTGCTGATAGACGCATTCCAGAGGGAAAAAAGGTGCTGTGCAGTGTGAGAAAATTGAAATGATATACGTTTGTTTACCAAGGGAACATGTTATGTAAAAGTTTAATACTGGTCATCTAAATAATTATTTTAGCTTTTCCAACCACTTTAAACTAAACACACAAAGACAATCTAATGAGTTATTGCATCCTACTACCAATGCCTCTATATAAATGTAAATGCAAAATATAGGAACATCTAAATCTAGATAGTATTGTGGCTTTGAAAATGATTAGAATAAAAAGCTGGCTGAAAGTGGCTGCATGCGGTGGACATCATGAAGGAAGAGATGGTGGCACTGGCATGCAAATAGGGGTAGGGAATTGGAACCTGTGGGAAGCAACATGTGTAGGCAGCCCCTCTGCCCTTCAACAGGTTTATACTGGCAACATGCCCCCTATATGTTCAAGTGTTTTTTTTGTTTTTTTTTAAAATATTATTAGATTGCGGCAAATTTAGCATTTTTATTGTTTTGGTTATTTTAATCAACAGACTGGCACACAAAAACAACATCTGGTTAGTTTATATCATATACCCACCTCTGCCATGTTGAGAAGACCTTGCACTAGTGCTTTTCGGATACCCATTTTACCATGAAAGACCCCCTGTGCACCGATAAGGGTGGAGTTGTGGTGAAGTTCTCCACATACTGGGATTCCTTCTGAGAGATTTGCATGCAGACCAATTGGTATACTATATCTGTACAACAAAACGAACAAAAAAGGCAACCATTTTTTTTTTCAATTTTAGGACATCATGCCTATGTAATAAAAGACCTATGAGCTCTTATTTTTATTATCTGAGTGATAAAAGACCTTTGTGCTCCTGTTTGCATTACTCATTTGAATTTGTACTAAAATACAGTACTTGTAACTAAAGTTTGGCTTGTGTCACACAGACTTGTGGGTCAAAGCAGCATTTTAGGTAGTCATATTAAACAGATAATCAAGTTTATTTTTCCCTCTCATTGCAGTGGCAAAATGAACAGTGAATACATGAAAATCAACTGAAGCCATCCTTTACAAGCAAACATTAACTGGATCTGTACAGTCAAACCTGCAATGACAGAAACACAGCTGTGGCTGTTTTTGACCTCCTGGTTTAAAATGCTAATTGACTGGCATCTATGCTGATCCAACAGGGTTTAATATTATCTAACTAACCCAGAACAAGTATGAAGATTAAGAGAGTCAGATAATTATCTGCATACTGATTCCAGGTCTACAATTCAAAGAGTGTCAACAAGACAGCCAGGCAAGCCTTAACCATAGACTCTCACTTTTCCTACTGCAGCATTGGATAAAATTACACCTTCACATGAATCCTTCAAGCCCTGACCAAGAACATATGTCAAGGGTAAAATACAGCTAACCATACCGGGACACCTAAAGGGAAAAATGTGCGGTAAGAGTAGAGTATACAAGCAGGCAGTAGGGAGATGCTGTCTACCTCCTGAACAAAGCCGGGGTCACAGTAGAAGAGAAGAAGGTGTATTTTTGGTTTCGTGCTGCCCTAGGCAAGACTAAAATCGGGCACCTCCCCAATCTAAATTTGTCTCACCGCAGCAACCGTACAGCTTCCTCATCAGACCCCGAGACATGATTCGTCCAAGTGCCACATATGTGGTCAATGGGCCAGAGGTCGGGGTCAGCAGGGTATAGGACAGGGCACAGTAGGGCAGAGCATGGGTTCAACAGGGCAGAAGATGGGGTCAACAAGCCCCTCTCTCTTCCTCCTGTACACTATGCACATTCTTCTCTCTCTCGAACATTATACACACTTCTCTCATGAACCCCCCCCCCCCCCCCCAATATCACGGCTCCCCTCACCACCCTTTTCCCGGAAACCCTCTGTTCGTTCCCCTCTTGGTCATTGGTCCATGCCCCCGTGACCCTCCTCACCCTGTCTCCGATTGGCCCAAGCTGCTGCCCGACCCCTCCCTGGCTGTAGTCATGAAGGAAGAAGGTGAGAAAACAAAAACAATCGTTCGGGGCCGCCATCTTGGGGGGTTCGGTGGCAGCTGAATGGGGTGGAAAGGAGATAATAGGAGACGGCAGATGCTACTAAACAAAGAGGTGCCTCCTCCATTACCTTGCCGTGTGTGTATGTGTGTGTCTTCTTACATGGGGGCCTCCAACCTGCTGCTTCTCCTCATCCTGCCCTCAGACCCTCACTGTTTAGGAGCAGAGGTGGCTCTTTAATTAGGCACATTAGGTGACCACAAGGCCTAAATAAAATACCGCTCAAGGTAGATACGCCCCTTCAGTCAAGTGGACTTAATTGAGGTTCATTCACTGTCAAGAAGGACCTACACATAGCTAGGCCAGTTCACCAAAGAGGCAAGTCACCTTATAGTGACTACTTATCTTATAGAACATGGGTGGGCAACTGTGGCCCTCCAGCTGTTGTAGAACTACAAATCCCACGAGGCATTGCAAAACTGACAGTTACAAGCATGACTCCCCAAGGCAGAGGCATGATGGGGTTGCCCACCCCTGTTATAGACCTATCCCAGCCATAGAAAGGAGTGGGCCCAGACCTTTACCTGCCCGTAAAAAGTAAAGAGAGTGAAGGGCAAATTCGCCCTTCAGTCTCTTTACTTATAAAATTTGCCATTCAGTCTCTTTACTTTTTACGGGCAGGTAAAGGTCTGGGCCCACTCCTAAAAGGCAAAAGTTTTTTTTTCCCATTTTGGATAGAGCCATGGAAGGTAAAAACCCCTGTCAATTTTTCTTCACCATCTGTGTCCCATTGCTGAGATTTCCCTTCACTTCCTGCCCCATAGCCAAACAGGACGTGAGAGAAAATCCCTTCAGATTAAGGGAATCCATTGAGGATTCCCGGGTCACCAGAACTAGTGTGCCTTTTGGAAGATTTCTCCTCTATTACTTTTCTGGGGCAACCAAAAATGTGGGATTTTCTTTTGCTTTCACTTTCAATGATAATGGTAAAGGGTAACGGTTCTAGAAAAAAAAGAAAAGAAATGGTTTGCCTTAACTTATATGTTAAATGCGAGTAGAAGCAAACGGAAAATTGTATCAAATACTTACCGTAATTTTCCTTTCCTGCTGCCAATCCATGGCTGAGTACATATCAGGGGCGGACTGACAACTCATGGGGCCCCCGGGCAATAGGGGATCATGGGGCCCCTGTGTCCTTGCCTACACTCAAAGCACACACAAAAAAGCCTATAAAAAAAAGGTACCAGGGGCATTTCATGGGGCCCCCGGGCAATAGGAGATCATGAGGCCCCTGCGTCCTTGCCCACACTCAAAGCGCACACAAAAAAGCCTATACAAAAAAAAAAAATAAATAAAAAGGTACCAGGGGGCATTTCATGGGGCCCCCTACTGACCCCGGGCCCTCAGACAGTGCCCGAGTGCTAGAATGGTCAGTCCGCCCCTGGTACATATGGTAGTATGCTGCCAGGAAAATAGAGAATTGTGTCAAATGCTTACCATACTTTTCCTTTCCTGGCATTAATCCATGGTAGCATACTACCACATGCATGCTGCCATGTTGGCACCAGGAAAAAGGAGTTGGTAGAGGACTGCAGATGGGAGCACTAGGCTGAACCAATTTCCACCAGTTTACAAGTGATTCATCTTTTTTAGACATAGGAAATACCAAGACTAAGCAGTTCTGTGGAAGGAGTTCCTCTTAAAGTTTCTGGTGATGCATTTCCCGTTTCTGGTGGAGAAGGGGCTCATTTATGTACTGATGCAATAACTGACTTGGGAAACTATAACCCACTGGCTGTGGGCACATTTACTAGACAGACAGGGAAACTCAAGTGCATTTTGCCAATGGAGTCCCTGAATGATGAAGAAATCAGGTGACTCTTTAGTATCTATCAAAAACGTTATGACCAATATTTATTGGACTGACCACATAGCTATACTAGGTGCCTCTTCTGATTCATTTCACTCTGGAGAAAAGTAATACAAGGGGTTATTAGTTTGTTAGATGGGTGTGGTGTCACACTTTGGATAATAAAAACAGTAGAAAATCATGCAAACGTGCTAACTGCTGATGCAAGAACCCACAGGTCTATGCTGATTGACTATAATATATGTGCAAACAAAACAAATAATGATTCACACAAAATGACGTCCGTCTTACCTGTTTGCTAGGTTAGCTGCACTAGCTGCTGAGTTTCCATTTACCAACAAAGACACATTGGAGATGGCACCAGCCCGGAAACACTCTACGATGCCAACATCTCTGCGAGGGCAGTAACCAAAGTCATCTCCCGTCACCACCAGCTTGAGAGGGTTTAGAGACATTGCATACATCAGGGGTCATCTGCATGTTGGAATTTATTAAAAACACATTAGTAAATGGACATTAAACTAGCCACAGAATTAAGATGGTGGCCAAACAAGTAAAAGCATACATGTATGGCCAATTTCAGCAGAGGAAGGAGGAGAGAGTGGCCAGATACTCCCAGGATCCTTTTATCAGTTTACCAATCACCTAAGACAATACAACTCCAAAATCTAAAGAAAAGCATGTGGCATCTGTAGCAAAATTAATCATTATCACTGAATTTGGCTCAAATGGGCCAGATCGTGCAACTGTTATCTCTGTTCTGTGGGTTCATTTAGAACCTGCAATTGTTTTATGTATTATTTATTACAGGTACCTATATAGAGCCGTCAATTTATGCAGCGCTTACGCTAACCCTCAAGGAGCTTACAATCTAAGGTGCCTTACTCACATTCACACAGACTAATTAACCTACCAGCATGTCTTTGGAGTGTTCGAGGAAACCGGAGTACTTGGAAGAAAGCCACGCAGGAACAGGGAGAACATGCAAACTCCAGACAGGTGGTTTCTTGGTTGGGATTCGAACCGACAACCCTAGTGCTGCCAGGTGGAAGTGCATCATCAAAGTGCAGATTATATCACATGTATCAATAGTATCATATGCTGGAGTATCCAAATTCTGTGTGCACCATCTTCCTTATTGCACATGTGCAGATGCTCCACAGCATGTACAGGACATGCGATCTTTACCTTGTCAGTACTGCCTAGTTTGCCGTAAAGTGACAGCATCACACACGCCACATTACAACATTCATATGTGCAAAAATGCAAGTGTAAGAGCAAGGCTAAAGCCCAACTCAAGAATGAGAAAAATCGATCCTCGCAATGTAAACTAGATTTGAAACCCCCTTCCTGCATTGTATAATAATGAGGGCTAGTGTGGGGACAAAGACACATCAGAATGTCTAGAAATTCCTAGAACCAGCCAGGACACCTGCTCCTTACAAACATATACATTATAGGAATGTTTTTCTTTTTTAAATATGTTGTGTGAATGAATGCCCAAAGGGTAGAGTATTTTTCTAAAACCAATAAAAACAATTTTTAAAAAAAAATGAATGTGCAAATGAGAACACATCATAAACATATAACAGGGTTTGATCAAATTTGACAGCAAAAAGTGGAAATTTGTTTTAGCCTAGGTTCACAATGTCAACCGCATGGGCATCGCACTGCATTCCTGTGCAATTCACATGCGACTTTGAGCACAGTCATTTTGAACGGCATAATAGCACCGCATCAGCATCAAAAAGGGGCTTCCAGCTTCTTTTGTTTTCTTTTTTTATTCGACCTGGATCCAAATTGCATGGGTGTTTATACCAATGCGATCCGGTTCAGGCAAACACACTGCATTTGCGACCTGCTTTTGGGGTGTCATTAACTTTCCATTGACAGCAGCAGTGGATTGCAGAACACAGTGCAATTGCTATGAGGTACGGGAAACGTCATCAGTGTGAACCGGGGCTTAAAACCTCTTGCACACTGGCACTCGAGCCCGTACAATGTAAATCCTGGCATATTTCCCTCCCCTGGAAAGCCCAAGTTGTGCATACAGCAGCCTATAGACATGAATGGTATTATTATTATTATACAGGATTTATATAGCGCCAACAGTTTGCTCAGCGCTTTACAATATAACGGGAGACTATACAGCAACAATACAGTGCAATACAAGAGGGTTAGGATGGCCCTGCTCCTTGGAGCTTACAATCTAGGCAATACTCTGGTGCTTAGATATTTTCTGCATACATCCATACAATATACAAGTGTATAAGTGAGCACTGGCACATACCCAAGTACAGTCAGAAAATGCTCTGCATGGGCTCAGGTGCAGGAGGCCGAAGAGCGCACTATCTTATCGCATTCCATTACCTACAAACAAAAGTCCAAGACTGATTTTGTAGAGTTCTAGCTGTTTATCTGAGAGCAGCTGTCTCTTTCCCACCAGTAACTCTGCCACATCAACACTGTGGGGCTAATTTACTAAAGCTAAACATCTGCAAAATCTGGTGCAGCTGTGCATAGTAGCCAATCAGCTTCTACCTTCAGCTCGTTCAGTTAAGCTTTGGCAATAAAACCTGGAAGCTGATTGGTTTCTATGCAGAGCTGCAGCAAATTTTGCGCTCTCCAGTTTTAGTAAATCAACTTCTATAGTTAGCTTGCATACTTTGTGTGCATCCAGCAGAGATCACTGCAGGTAATCGCTGGCTATATAGACAGCTGTGAAAAGCTGCGGCTGCCGGCAACTTGTTATTACAGTGATTGGGTACAGCAGCCGCAGCAGGAATCAGAAGATTCGAGGAGCCTTTTAGGGCCAGTTCCCACCATAGAAATGCAGTCCGGATGCGTTTCTGTATGTGCGTTTTTGACATGTTTCGGTTTATTTTTTTTCTCCTTTCTGTTTTTTCATCCTAATAAGGACATGTGTGTTCTGGTGTGTTTTGTATGTGTTTTACTGCTTTTCAGAAAAAAAGCAAAATGTTCTACTTTTTTTTCTGGAACTGGAACGCACTGGAACTTATTGCACTGGTGTAAACTATACCATTGTAAACCATATAACCTACTATCAAAGCTTTTTTTTTTATGCAGTCCAATGCGTTTTTTTTTTCTGCATGTGGTGTGAACTGGCCCTTAGGGGGAAAAAAAAATAGAATTCTGTGTGTCCACGGGAAGATAAGAAATCCTAAACATATGTAACTGCAGGCACATTTAGGGGTAGTTCACACTATAGAAAAGCAATCCAGATGCGTACCAGATACATTTCCACGGATGCGCTTTTGACGCATTCCAGTGCGTTTTTTCATACATTTCAGTTCATTTTTTCCCCCTCTCTTTTTCTTCAGGGCCAGTTCACACTACATGCGTTTCAGTTTCTTTTTTTCTGCATCCAAAATGCACAGAGAGAAGGTTATATGGTTGTCCATGTCATAGTTCACATCAGTGCTTGCAGTTTCAGTGCGTTCTGGTTGCAGAAAAAAAAGTAGAACATGCTGCATTTTTTCTGCACAGAACGGTTCAGGAACGCAGTAAAACTCATCAAAAACGCACTGGAATGCACCAAAAATGCACTGCAACACACATGTCCCTATTTAAATTAAAGAAAAAGAGAGTGGAAAAATTAAATTAGAACGCATCAAAAATGCGCATGTGGAAACGAATCTGGAACGCATCCGGACTGCATTTCTATAGTGTGAACCGGCCCCCAATTTAAATAGGGACATGTGCGTTCCAGTGCATTTTTTATACGTTTTGGTGCGTTCCGGTATTTTTTTTACCGCGTTCCAGTGCAGTTCTGTGCAGAAAAAAAATGCAGCATGTTCTACTTTGTTTTCTGCAACTGGAACGCACTGGAACGGCAAGCACTGATGTGAACTATGACATGGACAACCATTTAACCTACTTTCTGTGCGTTTTAGATGCAGAAAAAAACAACTGAAACGCATGTAGTGTGAACTGGCCCTAAAAGCAGGGGACAGGGATCTGGGAAGTATAAACTTTATGGATCAATGTCCCCTACATAATACAAAGGGCTCCTATAAGTAGAGCAGTACACACAAGTATACTAGAATTATCTGCACATCAACAAGCACGTGTACATCTAAAGATAGATAGATAGATATATATATATATATATACACAGACACACGTGCACATACATATCCTGTAATGTCTACATAAGGACACACACGTTCTATACTGAGACATGAGCAGTGCAGAACAGGGAGTAGTAACGTGTGCCTGCACTGTGGATGTCCTCCATACACAGGAAGAAGGAGAAGGAAGTGCTGATCGCACACACACTCACCATCCCCGGTTCCAGCTTCTGTACCGCTTCCCAGTGATCTGTCATTTCCTTCAACACTCATCACCCTGAAGTGTCCATCCGAAACCCCGCCCGGCTCCCCATGATGTCACATCAGAACCCCGCCCCTAACATGTTCCGCCTTCCTATTCCCCAGGACGGTGACGTGTAGAGCAGAAGGCGATCACTGTGCAGAGGACACCCAGCAGCTGTCATTGGGGCTCCTCCCTGCCTGTCATCCCTTTCCCCTGCCTCCAATACCTCCCATCACAGATAAGGGGCTGTGCACAGCTCTAATGCTGACTGATTCGTGCCATCTGCATACTTCTTCCTGTCCAGTGTGATAGAAAAGCATTGCAGGCAGAGGCAGGCAGCATTTTTAGGACTCATTTGTGCTAATGCTGCCATCTGAAAAGCAATATCGAGGAGGTTGCATGCCAGTTATTGTGGGAGAAAGGGTTAAATACTTTTTTGTTTTATAATGTCTTCTAATAATTTTTGTCAGCACACTTTCTCCCTCACCGCTAAGACCTAATCAATACTGCAATGTTTATTCAAGTCTATGAATCCTAGGTCATGATACTCTGTTTGCTGATCTAGCTGCAAGTACTGAACTTTGATTTCCACCAGTTTTAGAAATTAACCTAGCTGGCAAGATATAGGTATCCTTGGTAATAACGTTCTGATTGGTTAAAGTGTCATTGGTTGTAATATTCTGATTGGATGGAGGCACATCCCTCACTCGGTACCAGTTTGTATTTAGTCCCACCTCACGCTACTATTAAACGAACACACTTAAGAGTCTATCTGTGTCCTGGTCTTTATTGTGTGTTCCCAAGGATCCTTGAAAGGGGTCTCACAGATCATCCGAGGAACAAACATTTATGCTATCAGTTAGAACACTTGAAAGCCCACCTGTATGTGACTCAGCCCCAGGGGCGGACTGACAACTCATGGGGCCCCCGGGCAATAGGGGATCATGGGGCCCGTGTCCTTGCCCAAACTCAAAAAAGCCTATAAAAAAGGTACCAGGGGCATCTCCCGGGGCCCCCTACTGACCCCGGGCCCTCAGGCAGTGCCCGAGTTTCCAAATGGTCAGTCCACCCCTGGTCAGCCCTATTCACTTAAAATAGGGTTAACTTTCAGTACCAAAAGCAGTAACCCCGATCTACACTCGGGATTACCCTGCAATGTTGCTCTGGGATCCCTGTTTCACCTACCTTGTCCTTCGCTCCCGCGATGTCCCTCCTGCAGTGTCCCCAGCCATCTCCGGCCGATGCCGGCATCTGTCTTCTGAGTTCCGTTCCATACGAGCATTGGGATGTACGGGGGACGGAACTGGCGGGAAATTAAAAAATGTAAAAAGTGACACTCACTAAATACACTAAAATCTCATAGTATACATTACTGTATCAAACCATTTCACATACATTTTGTCCTGTGCCCTGCCTGCATTTTTACTGTTCTTTCTGCCTGGAAACTGAGAAACGTCCATGTCGTCCAAAAAGCGTCCCTTTATGTCAAAAGCGGTTTTAGACCAGCTAGAGAACAGCGAAAGTAAATCAGAACCACTTGCAGAATTGAGTGATAATGATTTGTGGGAAAATTCAGACACTGAAAACAATTTTGCAACTAAGCTCAACGATGTTCGAACTTGGTGCTCTATTTCAAATTTCTGTGTTTTTGGTTTGATTACATTATTGAATTAAATTTATTATTATTATATTTTTTTTTGTGATTATTATATTATAATTTATGATTTCATGTTTCAAATTTTATCATACCCGGGATGTTTACTAGACTCTTGTTCGGACAGATTTCAGTGAGTTATTCATAAGAATTACAGGCCTACAATAAAAAAACAACATATTTCCATGCAAAAAAATGTACCACTTTGAGCACAGAAATATTGACATAATCATACCACTAGAGAGGTTAAAGGAGAAGTTCACCTTTTAACAAAAAATAATAAATGCACATTTTTTTGCAGGTAAAAAAATGTGCATTTATTATTTTTGGTTGCAGGAGCCTGTAAAACATTGCACCAGTGATCAGCAGATTGCTGGTGCCATGCAGATCTCCTGCAGACCTGTCAGTATAACTGCTTGTCCATACAGGATGTACAGCCAAGCAGATATACTGACAGGAAGAATCAATGAACTACCACAGCGCCGTTACAGTTCATAGAGAACTACAAGCTGACAGTCGCTAAGGCTGCTGGGACTTGAAGTTTTTCATTCACAGAACACAGTGAATGAGTGATGCAACCAGGCTTCAAGCTCCACACAGCCATGGTTTTTTAAAATGGGACAGCTAGCAAGGGGGCAGAAGATCGCCTGCTAGCTGTCAAAATGGGAGCCAGTCTGATCATAACATGTTAAATCCTGAACAAAGGTATAACATGTTTGAAAGGTGAATATATCCTTTAAGTAAAAATAAAAACTCAGGTGAATACAGCATCAATGCGATGCTGCATCTGTCCTCTCCCCTAAGACTAACCACTCAGTTCTCAGTCTTCAGTGAGCAGAGCGTGGTGACGGTCATCTCCAGCTCTCTGCTTTGCCCCTCCAGTGCTCACTGGAGCACTGGTCCGTGGAGGGGGCAGGAATGGCAGGCCAACAGAGGACTTTAGCCCGCTTTCAGCTGAAAATGGGTCACAGGAGTGCAGAACGAACTGCACTCCTGTGATCCATAGAAGTAGAGCTGAAAACGCTTTGGCCATTCTTCTTTAAAATGGTCATATTTGGTGGGCTGTAGTGGCCACTAAATATAACTAAGGGGATCATTTGTGCATGTGTACACCCCTGTCCGCTGCCTTTGCAGCTTAAAGATGAATTCCAAGTATGGATTTTTTTGCATAGTTACATTAAGCCAGCCTGGACCAATGTACCTATATATACACCATACATAGCTGATCCCCCTGGAAACTGGAAATCACTGACGTAGACACTACTACTCCACTAGATTCTGGGTTCTGCGCTGAATTCTGATGCTTTGCATTTTATGAATGAATGCAAAATGTCCTCTGACTGGACAAGGTGGAGAGTGTGACATCATTCCCCCCAACTCTTCATCTCACCCCTTGCACTCATTCAAAAATTGCAAAGCATGTTGAGCAACCACTGAGACCAAGACCCAGAAGCAAGTGAAGATCACTGGAGTAGCGGTGTCTACTTCACTGATTTCCAGCTTCCAGGGGGATCAGCCAGGTATGGTATATACATACACTGCTCAAAAAAATTAAAGGAACACTTTTTAATCAGAATATAGCATCAAGTCACTTAAACTCCTGGGATATTGATTTGGTCAGTTTAGTAGCAAAGGGGGTTGTTAATCAGTTTCAGCAGCTTTGGTGTTAATGAAGACAACCCCCAAAACAGGAATGGTCTTTCAGGTGGAGGCCATTGATATTTGTTTCCCTATTCATCTTTTTTGACTGTTTTTCACGAGTTTTGCATTTGGCTAATGTCAGTGTCACTACTGGTAGCATGAGACAATACCTGGACCCTACAGAGGTTGCAAAGGCAGTCCAACTCCTCCAGGAAGACACATCAATACATGCCATTGGCAGGAGGTTTGCTGTGTCTCCCAGCACAGTCTCAAGAGCAAGGAGGAGATTCCAGGAGACAGGCAGTTACTCTAGGACAGCTGGACAGGGCCGTAGAAGGTCCTTAACCCATCAGCAGGACCGGTATCTGCTCCTTTGTGCAAAGAGGAACAGGATGAGCACTGCCAGAGCCCTACAAAATGACCTCCAGCAGGCCACTGGTGTGAATGTCTCTTACCAAACAATCAGAAACAGATTTCATGAGGGTGGCCTGAGGGCCCGATGTCCTCTACTGGGCCCTGTGCTCACTGCCCGGCACCATAGAGCTCGATTAGAATTTGCCATTGAACACCAGAATTGGAAGGTCTGCCACTGGCGCCCGGTGCTTTTCACAGATGACAGCAGGTTTACCCTGAGCACATGTGACCGAATTGAAAGGGTCTGGAGAAGCCGTGAAGAACGTTATGCTGCCTGTAACATCACTCAGCATGACCGTTTTGATGGTGGGTCAGTGATGGTCTGGGCAGGCATATCCATAAAGGTACACACAGACCTCTACAGGCTACACAATGGCACCCTGACTGCCCTTATGTATCGGGATAAAATCCTTGCACCCATTGTCAGATCCTACGCTGTTGCAGTGGGTCCTGGGTTCCTCCTGGTGCACGACAATGCCTGGCCTCATGTGGCGAGAGTATGCAGGCAGTTCCTGGAGGATGACGGAATTGATATCATTGGATGGCCTCCACGTTCGCCTGACCTAAATCCAATAGAACGCCTCTGGGATATCATGTTTTGGTTCATCAGACGCCACCAGGTTGCACCTCAGACTGTCCAGGAGCTCAGTGATGCCCTGGTCCAGATCTGGGAGGAAATACCCCAGGACACCATCTGTCGTCTTAGGAGCATGCCCCGCCATTGTCAGGCATGCATACAAGCACATGGGGGCCATACAAACTACTGAGTACCATTTTGAGTTGCTGCAATTAAATTTCAGCAAAATGGACTAGCCTGCTGCATCATTTTTTCACTTTGATTTTCAGGGTGTCTTTGAATTCAGTCCTCTGTAGGTTGATAATTTTCATTTCCATCAAATGATGGCGCATCCTTACGTTCTGAACATATTACCCAGTCTAGATATCCAGCATGATATTTTTCCCCATTGAGATCTGATGTGTTTTCAAAGTGTTCCTTTAATTTTTTTGAGTAGTGTAGTTACAGTGGTCCAAGCTGGAACAATGAAAATATGTATTAAAAAATCCCACTGGTGGGCGTTCAGGGCTAGCAAGGCGTTCTCTGCTGGCCTAAATACTGCCTAAACTATCAGAATCAATGACTTACGTTAATATATTTTTTCCATGAATGTGTTATTCCCACTGTAGTCTATTCTCTTCATTCCATAGCTTTTCTCTTGCTTTTGTTGCTTCCAGTAGTATATAATTATGTTACAGCTTTTATCCAATCATATTTCAGCCATGATAGCCATCATGTGTTGCCAGGGTCAAAGATATCTGCTTTGAGGCCTTCAGAATTAACAGTCCGGGGCCTGTAGTATACAGTAAATAGCAATGAAACAGTTGCTTTCAGTAATCAGATTCTGAGTTGGCAATACCAGGGCCATCTTGCAGGCGTACAGTTACATCAGCTTTTCTGGCTGACTTGCAAGGCTGTTTTTTTTCACTCTGAGTGCTCCTTTATCCTCACGTGGCCCAAAAATGTGACTCAAAAATTGCTGGATTAATTCAGGTAGGACATCACTGAAGGCCTAGGTGTGAAATGTATGGCCAGCCACTGATACACTATATTGCCAAAAGTATTGAGAAACCCCTCCAAATCATTGGATTCAGGTGTTCCAATCACCTCCATGGCCACAGGTGTATAAAATCATCACCTAGGCATGCAGACTGCTTCTACAAACATTTGTGAAAGAATGGTTCGCTCTCAGGAGCCCAGTGAATTCAAGCCTGGTACTGTGATAGGTTGCTACCTGTACAATAAGTCCATCCGTGAAATTTCCTTGCTACTAAATATTTCACGGTCAACTGCTAGTGGTATTATAACAAAGTGGAAGCAACTGGGAACAACAGCAACTCAGTTAGGAGGTGGTAGGCCACGTAAAATGACAGAGTGGGGTCAGCGCATGCTGAAGCGCACAGTGCGCAGAAGTCGCCAACTGTAGAGTCAATAGCTAAAGTGTCGGATGCAGTGATGTAAAGCACGCCGCTACTGGTTTCTAGATTAGTGGAGTTGTGTTCTCTGGAGAGACAAATCACGTTTCTTTGTCTGGCAATCTGATGCACGTGTCTGGGTTTGGCAGTTGCCAGGAGAACAGTACTTGCCTGACTGCATTGTGCCAAGTGCAAAGTTTGGTAGAGTGGGGATTATGGTGTGGGGTTTTTCCAGAGGTTGGGCTTGCCCCATAGTTCCAGTGAAGGGAACTCTTAAGGCATCAGCATACCAAGACATTTTGGACAATTTCATGCTCCCAACTTTGTGGGAATTTTGGGAATGGCCCCTTCCTGTTCCAACATGACTGTGCACCATTGCACAAAGCAAGATCCATAAAGACATGGATGAGTGAGTTTGGGGTGGAGGAACTTGACTGGCCTGCACAGAGTCCTGACCTCAACCCGCTAGAACACCTGTGGGATGAATTAGAGCGGAGACTGTGAGCCAGGCCTTCTCGTCCGACATCAGTGTCTGACCTCACAAACGAGCTTCTGGAAGAATGGTCAAACATTCCCATAGACACACTCCTAAACCTTGTGGACAGCCTTCCCAGAGTTGAAGCTTCATCAAACACCACTGTCATGAAGAGAAACTACAAAAAAAAAAAATGAGCAGATTTATAATGGAGATGGATACAGCTATCTGCTGTACTTCAGTACATTATACACACTATGGGCTGCCTTTTACAGCCCATTCATGAAATGTAGGCAGCAAGATGGAGCATGCAGTACCCCATGGAGTGCTGTCTGCTTAACAACTGGAGGACAGCGGGTCATGTGACTTTAACAGGTCAAAGGACCAAGTACTACTCCCAGATTTTTTACCAGCTATTCAACATACAATACATCCTTTTTATTTAATTTAAATATTTTATTATTAATTTTCAGATTAACAGTTTGTACAAACAAACCATTTAAAATAGATCAACACAAAAATAAACTCACATTTGCCTAACACAATATCAAAACAATAACATTAATCATCTTTTCCCCGCTCCCAATGCCCCCCCTACCAATAAACCACATACCACCCCGCCCCTCCATCCAACTGTTCACAGCCTCTACTCTGCATTTTTCTACTCTTTCTGGAGATCCTAATCCAAGAATAAGGCCATAATAATTCTATATTAATCACCCATAAACTCTAGGATTAAATTTGACTTTTTAAATTCCTCCCATTTTTTCCATCTTATATGGAAACTCTCCATCTTATCTTCATTCATATAGTAAAGTTCCTCTAATCTATATATCTGATCCACCCTATCTACCCAATCTTTTATTTTTGGTGCCTCTTGTTCCTTCCAAAATTTGGGTATCAATCCCTTCGCTGCATTCAGATAATACAATAAACCAGATTTTTTATATTCTTTAACTGAAAGCTTAGTACCATGAAAAAGGCAAATCTCTGGGTCTTTTGAGATATTAACCTTCATAATTTTCTGAATCTGGTGTACTATTCTCCCCCAATACTCTTGGATTTTAATACACTCCCACCATATGTGATACATTGTACCTCTACCTCCACATCTACGTCAACATAAAGGTGAATTGTACCATCTTGCCAAACATTTGTAATTCATTTCTACCTCCTTCATATTTACATTCACATGAATTCCAGGGCTTAAAATTTCAAGTCCTGAGCTACTAGCCAGGCCTTAGAGTTACTCGCCACCAACAAACACACACAGAGACACCTGTACACACACACACACACACACACACACAGACATGTACATAGATACACACACAGAAACATGTACACACACGCACAGAGACACAAGTACACACACACACATACGTACAGACACGCATACACAGATACATGTACATGCACAGAAATACACATCTTCTCTCTCTCTTTGCCCCTTGTCTCTCTCTTCCTTTCTCACATCGTATGGGGCTGCATACAAACACCTTCTCCAAGGGCTGCTGATCTCCGGGCAGCAGGAAGGGGGGGGGGGTTTCAGCCCCATACGATCCATCAGTGTAGGGAGGGAGGCAGGGAGATCCCACAGAACACAGCACAGCTCACCTGCTCCGGGCTTATTCCTCTCCGACACTTCTTCTCTCCCTGCTCCAGTCTGTCCCCTGGTCCCGGCTCATCAGCTGCTAGAGGGAGAGGTACAGGAGCATCGCTCTGCAACTGCCCTCCCCCGCATCGATTCTCCTGCTGTCCGGGCCACTGCAAGGGTACTGGTGCGACCCCTCTGCTGGCGGCCCTGCATGGCTCTGTCCGCTGCTGCCCAAAAGGTCCCTTCTTCTGGGGAGCAGTACCTCGAGGTAGATACGCCCCTGCCCTGGGGGACACACTCACCCCCACCATAATTTCCACTGACCATTGGCGAGCAGGCGAGTGGAAATTTCAAGCCCTGAATCAGACTATACATTTTCCTCAGCTTTTCCGCATCTATTGTTACTCCTAAATCCCTTTCCCATTTCTCTGAAATAATCACAGATATAAGGCCATAATTTATAGTGAGGATCTTATATATTTTAGAAATCCCATGTTTCCCATCTCCCTGTGTATCTAATAAGTGCCCAAAAGGGTTCCAATCTTTTTTCTCAATTCCTTATGTGAACCCATTTCCTCACCCACAATTATGTCTCTTAATTGTACATCTTCCTTCTTTATCCACTTCCCTGTGATACTTTCTTTACCTGGAGGGAAAAACTCTGTGGGCCCTAAAGGCATTAACAATGAATTCAATTCCCACCCCATCTGTTTGTGTAGAACATCCCAAACTCTTAAAACATTAAGTGTGAACAAACGTGTGCTATCTGCTAATCCTCTATATTGTGGAGATAACCATACAATTCTACTTAAATTACTATACCTTTGTGTATTTTCTATTTTTACCCAGCTTTTCCCATGTGCATTATGTGTCCAATCAAAAATTCTCCCCAATATTACCAAATTATAATATCTTTTCATGTCTGGTACTCCCAGTCCTCCTGTCTCTTCATGACTTATTCTAGGTTTTTTATTCCTCCAAATAAATCTTAACATTTTTTTAATTATTCTAAAGTATTCTTCTGGTAGTTTAATTGGTATCATTTGAAATTTATATAGAATTTTTGGAGCAATTACCATTTTTATCAAGTTTATACGACCTACTCATGACATAGTTCCCCCACCTAATTTCCTTAGTTCATCCTTGATCTCATTTAACAATGGGATATAATTTGATTTATATAAGTTCTTGGAGGATACAGTTAATTTTATACCTAGATATTTTCATTCTTTTTCTCTCCAAACAAAGGGAAATTCCTCCTGTAACATATTTTTCTCTCTATTTGGAAGATTTATATTTAAAATCTCTGTTTTAGTTGGATTAATTTTTAAATTTGACATCTCCCCATATTCTTTCAATGATTTTATTAAATTTGGCAATGTTATCCTTGGGTTTCCCATATAGAACAGCATGTCATCTGCATAAGCTGCCACCTTATGCTCCGTATTTCCTATTCAAATTCCTTTTATATCTATATTATTCCTTATTGTAGCCAAAAGAGATTCCAGTGATAAAACATATAGCAGTGGAGACAAAGGGCATCCCTGTATTGTTTCGTTTTGCATCCCAAAATACTCTAATAATTTCCCATTAACTATGATTGCTGCAGAGGGTTGACTATATAATTTCCTTATCCATTCTCTCATTCTGGGTCCCATTCCCAATACTTCCAATGTATCCAACATATATCCCCAATCTACTTTATCAAATGCCTTTTCAGTATCAATCGAGAGTACCACCGCAGGGATTTTCTCTTTCCTACTTTTTAGCATGAGAAACAGAGATATCAGTCCGTTATCTCTACCCTCTTTCCCTGGGACAAAGCCTACTTGGTCTATATGTATCCATTCCGGCATTAGGGCTTTCAACCTATTTCCTAGAACTTTGGCATATAGTTTAGTATCTGTGTTTAATAAGGAAATCGGTCTATAACTTGAACAGTGAATATCATCTTTACCTTGCTTATGCATGAGAACTACATGGGCTTGTAGGGATTCCCTCCTCATTTCCATCTCTTCTCCCAATGCATTCATATATATCTTCAGTTTGGGTACTAATAGTTCTTTATATTTTTCATAGGATGTCACTATGTATCCATCGGGTCCTGGACCTTTCCCAGCTGTAGAACTTTTTAATGCTAAGTGTATTTCTTCCTGCATTATTGCTAATTCAAGGGATTTTAATTGTTCCTCACTTAATTTCGGAAATCCCGCCTTTTTTTAAGTATGTCTGTCTTTTTTCTATTTTTCCTACATCATCTTTACTTATTGAACTGTGGGGAATAATATTATATAGCTTATTATAATATTCTTTAAACACTTTAGCTATATCTTTAGTTGAATACACTAATTCTCCTTTGTGATCTCTTATTTTCTCTATATAGTTCCTAGATTTTTTCTTGCTATGAGCCCTTATTAAATATTTGCCTGGCCTGTCTCCCCATCTGTATCTCTCACTTATTTTATTAAACACTCTTCTCTTATCTTCTTACAGAAAATTATTTAATTCTTCTCTTTTATTTATTACCCTCTGCATAATCTCTTTTGTTACTCTATGTTTATGTATCTGCTCTAACTCACAGAGTTCACTAAGGAGCGTATTTATTTTTTCTCTGCTTTCCATCTTCTTCTTTGCTCCAATCGCTATCAGGATTCCTCTAGTATAGGCCTTATGAGCCTCCCACACCATAGCTACAGACACTTCCCCGAAATAATTTTCCTTAAAAAATTGCTCTCTTTTTTCATTTTTTGATCTGTCTCTGGATCCTGGAGAAGTGTCTAATTTAATCTCTATAATTTTCCCCCATTCTGCTCATTTCCCCATAATAATTGCATTGTGACAGGAGCATGATCCGATATTGACATCACTTCTATTTTTACTTTGACCAGAGACTCAATAAGTTGATGGCCCAACAATATATAATTCAGTCTTGAGTACATCTCATGTGCATGAGAATAAAACATATAGTTTCTGTCTTTCATGTGCTTAATTCTCCATATATCTACAAGTTGGCATTGGTATATAATTTTTTTCAAGGATTTCAGAGACCTACTACCATCTCTCTGCACAGGAGAGGTCATATCCATCTGAGGATCCATGCAAAGATTAAAATCTCCTGCCACAATTAAACTACCTTTTTTGAAATCCATTAATTTCCTCAGAGTATTTTTTAAGAATACCTCCGGTTTCTTATTCGGGCAATAAATATTTGCTAATGTACAGCCTATTTCCTGTAATTTTCCCTTCAGAAGCAGAAATCTCCCTTTCCGGATCTACCAATTTGTCTTCCAGCTTAAACCTTATATTTTTCGCAAAACCTATTGCCACTTCCTTGGCACGTTTAATTGGGGAATCTGCATAAAACCACATTGGATAATATCTATAATTTAGTTTCACATTTGTTTCTTGCACTAAATGTGTCTCCTTTAAAAAAAACCACCAAAGAAAATCTATGCTGAATTTCTTTAAGAATCCTGAATTTCTTCCTAGGGCTGTTTAATCCTTTAACATTATAAGTCACAAAGTGAATCTCCTCCATTCTTCCCTTCTTCTCTCCTCACCTCCATCTTCCCCCATCTCTTCCTCTCTCCTCCATATCTTCCCCTTCGATCTCTAGGATTTCTCCAGACTGATGTTTCTCTTACTATTTCGCAGAGTCTTAAACTACCTACCCCCTCCCCATACCCTCCTCTCGCCCACCCTCCCATTCCTCCTCCCCTCCCTCCCATCCCCCCTCCCTTTTTAGGTCAATAATTTGCCTATGAATCATTTGTGGTCCTAATCCCACCCTTGATTCCACTTTAGGGTGAAGCTCTGAGCATGCACACCCTAACCCCATTGAACTCCCCCAGCGTCCCGCCAGGCTAGCCAAAAAGAGGAAGACACAAACAAACAAAAAAAAAAAAGAGGAGAGAGAGGGAGGAGAAAGGGAAGGACAACAGAGGGAATGGAGGAGGGATTAAAAAAGAAAAAAAAACAACTTCCAGCTTCAACACCCCCCCTCTCCTCCTCCACCCCCTCCCAACATATCCTCCTCCCCTCCCATCACCCCCTTCAATTTCCCCCCCACCTGCCACCTCTCACTCTCTATATTCCACATCTCTTCCTCCTCCACACCCCACCCAGGAATATCTATGTATTGCAACTCAAGTCTCTCACAGAAGTCTCTCAATTCTTCAGGAAATTTTAGTCTTGCAGAGCGCCCATTTTTCCAACCGATTAAACATGCTGGGAACCCCCAGCTATATCGAACGTTCTGCTTCCTCATTTGTTCTAGTAATGGTTTCAGGGTTCTCTTTCTTAACAGTGTCTCTGCAGCAAGATCAGCAAAGATCTGTATGTTTATTTCCCCATATTTTATAACTATTATTATTATACAGGATTTATATAGCGCCAATAGTTTGCTCAGCGCTGTACATTATAATGGGAGACAGTACACGAGACAGTACAGTAACAATACGATTCAATACATGAGGGGTTCGAGGGCCCTGCTCCTTGGAGCTTACAATCTAGGAGGGAGGGGATAGTGGTAACAGGAGGAAATAGCTGTGGGGGATGGAGTGGTAGGAAGAGTGGAGGAGATTGGCAATTAGCTGAGGGCGGGGTAGGCTTCCATGAATAGATGGGTTTTCAGAGTGCGCCTAAAGGTGAGGACAGTAGGTGATAGTCTGATGGATTGGGGTAGGGAGTTCCAGAGGATGGGGGAAACCCTGGAGAAGTCCTGGAGATGGGCATGGGAGGAGGAGACCAGGGAACTATAGAGTAGGAGGTCTTGTGAGGAGCGGAGAGTATGTTTAGGGTGATATTTGGATATCAGATCGGTGATGTAGTTTGGGGCAGTGTTGTGAACAGCTTTGTACGTCAGTGTTAGCATTTTGAATTTTATCCGTTGGGCAATCGGAAGCCAGTGGAGGGACTGGCAGAGGGGGGTGGCGGATACGGAGCGGTTGGTAAGGTGGATGAGTCTGGCCACAGTATTCAGGATAGACTGAAGCAGGGGTAGCCTGCGGTGAGGTAAGCCAGTGAGGAGGGAGTTACAGTAGTCAAGTTGTGATATAATAAGGGAGTGAATGAGTTGTTTAGTAGTTTCCGGGGTTAGGAACAGACGTATTTTGGAGATGTTGCGGAGGTGGAGTCTACATGAGTTTGTCAGTGATTGGACCTGGGGCTGGAAAGACAGATTGGAGTCTAGGATGACACCTAGTACTCTGGCTTGCGGGGTGGGACTGATGGTGGCGTTGTTGGTCGTGATGGAGAAGTCAGGGGGGGGGCGCGGGCTGGGGGGAAAACTAGGAGCTCGGTTTTAGAAAGATTTATTTTGAGGAAGTGGAGTGACATCCAATCCGATATGTCGTTCAGTAGGCTTGTGATACGGGCGGAGACTGAAGGGGTGAGGCGAGGGGTAGAGAGATAGATTTGCGTGTCGTCAGCATAGAGATTGTAGTTGAAGCCATGGGAGTGTATCAGTTGGCCAAGGGAGGAGGTGTAGATGGAGAAGAGAAGGGGCCCGAGGACAGAACCTTGAGGGACCTCAACAGAGAGGGGGAGTGAAGGGGATGTGGCAGCATTATAGGTAACACTGAAGGAGCGCTGTGATAGATAGAAAGAGAGCCAGGAGAGAGCGGAGTCTCTAAGGTCAAGAGAGTGTAGTTTTTTGAGGAGGAGGGGGTGGTCAACTGTGTCGAAAGCCGCAGAGAGGTCGAGGAGTAGGAGCACTGAATAGTGGCCATTAGCTTTGGCGGTTAGCAGGTCGTTGGTGAGTTTGAGTAGGGCATTTTCGGTGGAGTGTAGGGGACGGAAGCCACACTGTAGGGGATCAAGGAGGTTGTTGTCGGTGAGGTGGGAACTCAACTAATCCTCCTTTCATCCTCTTCCAGATCTCTTCTTTGTCAGGGTAATGATGGAATTGAACAATGACATCTCTCGAGTTTCCTTTCCTCCCTTCCTGATGAATTCTCCCAATTCTATACACCCCATCAATTTTATAGGGTTCTGTTGCAGATCTATCCATTATTGTGTCTAACATTTTCTCTATTGTTTCCCTCAAATCTTCTCATTGAGAGATCTCTGGAAAGCCTTGTATCCTTAAGTTCTAAGAAACGGACCTCCTGCGCTAGAAATGGGGCCCTATCTCAATAGCTGCTGACACTTAACCTCCTACCAAAGTGAGTGAATAAACAATAAATAATACAAAGTGCAGCGCTAAACCTTAAATAACATATAAAAAGGTAATAAATATATAAATACGTGCTCTAAAAGTCTGTGCAAATGTGCAAATAAAAGTTAAATAAAGTGCAACACATGTATTCCCACCGGGAATATTCAAAGTGTCAAAGTGATCACAGCAAACAATCTGTCAAAATCACTCAAAATAAGTCCATATGTAAATAGTGTCCAAAAAAACGCAATCTTCATGCATGTGATGACAAGTGTCCACACTGTGTGAATCCAAACAATGGCTACATTGACCCCACAGGGTCAGCTCGCCTTAGGATAAAACACCACTCTGATGTATCACCAGATCCTCCCCAGAGTCATATACTCTGTCAGCAGCTTCCTCCCCAGTTCATATATAAACAGAAAGCTTTCATAGTGTAAAACTGTATTTATTCAATCTATTTATAATAAAAAATGCCCACTCACATTTTAAATCTTCAATATCAGGCTCCTATACCTCATGCTATGAGTGCCTTGCATGGGTATTTGATATAGGGATTTCAAATATGGCCGCTACGCCGGAAATGACGTCACCGCGCTCCCAGAATCCTCCTCGCGTAGGGTGAGGAAGTCGCATGTCTATCGTGACGCAACGCGTCGGTACGCAAGGAGGATTCTGGGAGCGCGGTGACGTCATTTCCGGCGTGGCGGCCATATTTGAAACCCTTATATCAAATACCCATGTGTTGATAAAAAGGTTGGGGGTGCCCTTTTTTCAAATCAATGAATTGCTGTCACTGTGCAAACTCGGAATGCAGAATCCACACAAGTGTGAACCTAACCTTATGTGGAACACACTGCTCAAAGGTCCCTTCCAGGCTAGTTTTGCAACGTCTGGTCTAGTGCTGTCCAAATGTGCACTCCAAATTCCAGAGTAAGGATGGCTGAGCCAGATAGCTGCAGTTGAACAGACTAGTTCTATTGGTGATGTAGAGAAGAGTCTCGACTGAAGAAAAATGCAAAAAGTATGTCTCTTAAAAGCAGAACTGGAAAAAGACATCCATCCTCCTAGGATACCAGCAAAACACTGAGGCATGTTAGTAGTAGTAGGGGCTATTCTGGGCTGGCCTACAGGGTTTTTTTTGCCAGTGTCCAATCCTCCTGCAGGTGGCAATATAACCGAAGGTTTAAGATTTCCTGTGTCCCTCAATGGATGAGAAAGAATATTCTATTTTTGTCCTTAGCTACACTTCATCCTATGTTCTACAGTTTTCTCGCTCTCAGTGGGTTTTTCTGTAACAGTATCTCTGTCCTGCTCTACAGGAATTCAGTATGCTTTAAAGTGACTCAGGTGCCTATGAAAAATAAAAAGCAGTGTGGAAAAGAATCTTAACACATACCTGATTCACTGCCTGCATCGCCATTCTCTGTATTCAAGATTCAAGACTGAAGAAACTTCAGCATCCAGCACACATCTGGATATGTCAGATGCTTGGTTCCCCGCTCCGCATTGTATTTCCTTTTGCCAGCCCCTACATCACATATTGTGAGCTATGATGACCTAAGCCATGGTTCACACTGAATGCAGCTATGAAATTGCGCTACTTCATTTGAAGCAGCGCAATTTCAAATCCACTGGTCAGTGCGATTTCATGTGCGGCTTGCCTGATATTTGTGCTGCTTCATGCACAGATGTCTATGCAAGTTGCACATGAAACATCCAAAAATAGTGCAAGAACCTTTTTTCAAAACCGGTGCCACAAAGATTTCAATGGTTCAATAGACACAAATAGGGTGCGACTACCTCCATGGAAGTCACGTTGTGACGATACGCGTGAGAAGTCAGGTGACGTCAGCGCTCCTATATCGTTGCGACAGGCAGCGTCTTGCTCTCCATTGTTTGATTCTGACCGCTGTTTCATGCTTTTTTAACACTATTATCATGTGAGTTCATATGCTTTAATAAATATATGCCTTTTAAAGAAGCCTACTGCACTATGGTCTACTTTGTGGTTGTCGAGCTTTATCCACGGAGTTGGCTGTACTGAAATCGGGTGCCATTTGTGAAGGTCCAGTGCTGAATCATAAGGGGAAGAGTGCACAGAGGAGCAAGTTATGTGTTACCCCCACTAATAGGGGAGATGCTTTGTTTGACCTGTGTCCACATACAGGTCCATGCGAGAAGGTGAGAGTCCACCTGAAAGTCTATGTTCACTGTGGTGATTCACATATATTGAAGATTTACAGAACTGGGATTTTGGGTGCAATCACCAGCAGGAAGATTTGTCACTTATTTGGATTTTTTTTAAAAATTGCATTTATTTTTTGTTTCATCATCTTTTTGGGACTAGCAGTCACTTTTTTGCTCGTATATTTACATGTATTGATTTATGCTAGCAGCGTGACACTTTCATTTGTTTTAGTCTGTTTTTTATGCTCACACACATAACACGTGTTTGCAGCAACTCATCTATTATTATTTTCATTATTTGGCAGCGCACAATTTTCTTTTGCCTTTATTATCCAGAGAACTTGTTGGCCCTTGGTGAACTCCCGACCTCGGACCCTGCGGTCGTACCACACCTTCTGTCATGTCTGAGCCGCTTTGAGGTGGCTGTGGGCTACAGCAGCAAGTCGGGTTAGCTGCTCTCGCAGTTCCATTACATAAGATACGACTGGAGTGCGAGTATCTTCAACCTTCCCTTCCCAGTGTTCCCGCAGTAAAGTAAAGAGAGCCTCAGACTTTTCCCCCGTATAGGAGATCAAAGGGAGAGAATCCAATATGCAAAGAGAAGATGGCGGACCTCGACTGGCTTGGCTCCTGGTCACAGCCCCGATGTACTGGCATCGCAGCTCCCCTAAATCATTTCCAAGCAGGACATTTGCGGGATGCTCACTCATAACTCCAATCTGGCAGTGCCTTTCCCCAAATCCATAGCCAAAACGTACTGAAGCCCTTGGAATGTGCTGTCTGGTGCCACCTACTAGTTCGATGGAGAACCCAGGGCCTGGTTCGATAGCTTCCGGTTTCACCACACAGGGATCAGCGATGGTGAGGAATGCCACGGTGTCTCGGAATCCCGTGGTACTTTGCCCATCAATCAGGACTGCTTGCACGTGGCGCTGTCTCTGCTCAGGGTAGGAAGGGACAAGTGGGTGAACACTGTAGACACCATGGGGTGTACTAGCCTTTGTGGAGGTCACCCATTTGTATGGGAAGCGGCTCCTCCTTCGGTGGTAGTTCGATGTAGTTGACCAGGCTGGTGAGGTGGTGGTTCCTGGGACAGCTAGCCTGGAGGTGCCCAGTCTGGTTGCACCCATAACACCGACGGTTCAGGGGTGGCCCGATGGTCAGGGGTGGTAGAAAGGTATTGGTGAGGGCCCCTGGGCTGGCATGATGGGCCGCCGGAAGGGGGGCGTGGGGAGGTCGGGCGGGGCCCGGGGCCTTAGGTGGTTCGGTCACCCGTTTTTTCCAATGTGGCTTGATGGTGAAGACCTCGTCTGCCAGTGCAGTAGCATGCTCAAGGGTGGCAGGGTATCTCTCCTTCACCCACTATCGCACCTCTGCAGGGCATTGGGTATAGAACTGTTCCTTCAGAAAGGCCTGGATAACGTGTTCAAGGGTGAGGGCCTGTTCCCCTTCCAGCCAGCGCTGGCAGGACTGCGACATCTTGTGTGCATACATTTTGAAGGACGGCTCAACGTGACAAGAAAGGTCACGAAGTGGATTTCCGGGGTTACAGCGTAGTGTTCCAGCACAGTCTGTTTGACCCTCATGCAGTCTCAATACCATTGGGCATCCATTGTGCGGTATGCAGCAGCTGCACCCCCTTCCAGCAGGCTGACCATGTGCCACACTCAGTCTGTTTGGGGTACCTCCAGCAGTTGGCATAAATGTTCGAAGTCCTGGAAGAATCCTTCCACATCTCCTGCAGCTTCACTGAAGGGGTTAAAATCTTTACAAGTCATGCTTGGAGGGTTTCCCTCATGGGGGCCCTCCAGATAGTCTCCTGCCTGATGTCCAAAGTGGCCCCGGAGCCCAAGATAGCCATCTCCTCCTCATACTACTGTAGGTGATCCAGGGGCTCCTGGGGCATTGGTTGTCTGATGCAGGGCGTTCTGTCTCTGGTGCAGGGGCATCCAAGCTATCAGCCCCTCAAGGGCTGGCTTCCTCGATGGCAGTAACCAGTACCTCCTTGGACAGGCCCCTTCCAGGGAGGCCTAGTTCCCTCTCCTGCATACTCGCCACAGTCCATTTCCTGTATTCACTAACCTGGGCTAGGTCCAGCATCAGGGGGCTATTGCTCTCCATCGTCTTCTTCCGCGTTCTGATCCCACTGCTGCCAACCAGTATGTGACGTAGGTGGGACAGAACACACGCAGAGAGCAGTGGGGCACACAAGGCTTTTATTGATTTGGAGGGTGCACAGGGTGGGACACACGACAAGGAGCACACAACAGAGCGGCAGACTGGCAGGCAATGGGTTAAGTCTGGGTGGCACACAACAGGGAGTCAGACCGGCAGGCAATGGGTGAAGTCCGGGTGGCACACAACAGGGTGGCAGATTTGCAGACAATGGGTAAAGTCTGAGTGCCACACAGCAGAAGGCAGGCTCTGGCAGGCAATGGGTTAAGTCTGGGGGCACACAGCAGAAGGCAGGCTCTGGCACACAATGGGTTAAGTCTGGAGGCACACAGCAGAAGGCAGGCTCTGGCAAGCAATGGGTTAAGTCTGGGGGCACACAGCTGAAGGCAGGCAATGGGTTAAGTCTGGGGCCACACAGCAGAAGGCAGACTCTGGCAGACAATGTATTAAGTCCGAGGGCACACAGAAGGCAGGCTCTGGCAGGGAATGGGTTAAGTCTAGGGGCACACAGCAGAAGGCAGGCTCTGGCAGGTAATGGGTTAAGTCCGACTTGGCTGTAGGGGCTGGCCGCAGCAGAAGACCTCTCACAGCACACTGGGTTGTGAGCAGGTGAAGATACACGCTGCCCGGGTCCTGCTCCGGTCTTTTATCTCCGGAGCAGGATGCTCCCAGGTTGCCAGGCAACGGCTGCCCTGGTGTCAGGTTGCTGTGGCAACAAGCCCCGCCCCCTCACTCCGGCCACACACGGAGCGCAGCCTTTGTCTCCAGCGGGTGCAGAGTGCGGGAACATCGGGCCGCACTGTGCCCACCAAGACAAGGGGGGGGGGTGACATCCAGGTGGCCTGCATGTGGGGAATCCATATGCAGGCACAGTGGGGAGGCAGACTCCTCGGAGCTCAGCCGAGGAGAGGTGTGGGGAATCACAGCAGGAGGCAGCTCCCTGGCGCCCAGCACACCACTTTATGTGGGCTACGTGTGGGCGCAGGGGCATGTAATGGGGAAGGGGGGGTGCAGGGATCCAGGGGGGGAAGAGAGGGAGCAGGGGAGGGGGGGTCTGTGACAGAGGACATTTTAGAACATGATAAATGTGTTTGTTGCTGTCTATGTTACCATTGGAGAAATTACCCATTAAGGTGATGTCACAGACCAGGAAGCAGAAATGGGAAGTTTCTGATTGTGGACACAAAAATAAATATCTGATAAAGGTTCTAAACTCTCCTCATCTATTAAAAACAATATGTTTTGTTAGAAATTTGGCTTGATCAGTATTGAACATTTTTTTTAATGCTGAAGTTCATAAGTTAGAATTTTGAGCCAGTATTTCAAACTTTAAACAAAAACCTAAACCAGACCGTACCCCAAAATTTCTGTCAGTTCCCAGTAAAGTTCTAGTTACATACTTTTTAGGATAAGTTTTTTATTAAACATGCCAAAGATCATGTTATACAAAGTATGCTGCTAAAGCAGCCATTTTGTCCTTGGGTTTTTTAGGATTGCCTCGTCGGCCTCTACCTCTCCCTCTTCCCTGTTTTCTTCCTTGTCCCCCTCTGTGCATTGGGTGTCTCATAGTGGCATGTTTGAGTTCAACCAAGTCTTGGAAGACTGTGTCACAAAACACACAGCCAGTATGTTGTGTCTGATCTCCAGGCAATGGACTCTTAGCCTTGTTAAAGTCTACATGGACAAGGGCAGCATCGCACACCTCACAAGTATCTGCAGAAACCCGGACTCGATGAGCATTCTCAAAGAAGTGGACCATGACATTACATTTATTACAGGACATCTTCCATTTAGGACCAGACGTGGGGTCTAAGACCATCACTCCATTCTCACATTCCACACACTGAGCAATGCCAAGCATACTTAGCGAATGCTGGCAGGTAGGGTGGGTGCACTCATTGCACCCCATTCCTAAACAGAGAAAGAAAGAAATGAAAGGTTACTACTAGTTACATAACTGGAAGGTCAAATAGGCAGGAAAGTACATTTAACAATATTGAGTCAAAAATTAAAACAGTATTTTCAGTCCAAATAGTTTACCTAAAAAGAATTTTGATGCAATTTATATATTTTATACACAAATTTGTAAGTTCTGTAGTGCATACTATGTATGTAAATCAGGCAGCAGGTCAACAGCAGCTTTACAACTGCTAACATAAAAATCATATACAGGATATGCTATAATACTGCACTGTATTACTACGTAGAAAACACAGACAAAATAATTTATCTAAAAATTATATCTAAAGGCAAAGCTTTTGTTTAGTTCTGGATTAGGCAGGGAAGGGTTGCAAACCCTATTAGGTTTTTTTTTACTGTGTGTGCCAGCTAGTGGGATTTACCATTTCTATCTGTCCCGGTGACCAATAATATCTGAACAGAAAATATGAAGAATCCAAAATAATAAATTTGTCAATGTAACAAAAGGTGAGGGGAATTCGTCTTGTCAGGACACCTATTTTGATTACCAGTGTTTAAGAGGGAATTTCTCACACTTTGGGGAGATTTCTTCTCAATTCCTATTGTATCTCTGAGAAGTAAAAAGAAATCTTCCCAAAGGGTCCCGAACAGATTTGATTATACTGATAGATTTTATTTAAAACAATTCCACAGTTTAAAAGGTCAGTCCACCTAAAACTGATATTTTACCTTTGGCTAGATGGTAGAGAGTTAAACCACCTGACAGTTTATCTCTTGGGGGGCATAAGAGATGGGATATTTGCACTTGAGTTCCTTGGCTGCGCACATGCTCCGTGTTTGATTTCAAATTTATTGTATATTTTAAAGAATGTAACCAGATGTGCTGCAATACACAAATCTGAATGGAAACGCTCAAAACTGCCAGGCAGAGAGGCACAGAGTAGGGAGGTTTAGTGATGAGATTTCAGTGCTGGACTACTGAAAACATATACGAACTGATAACTTTACACCAAGCTTGACTAAGAATTACTTTTGTATGAACTCACCCTTTAATGCAAAAGAATTCAGGAACCATTCAAGAATTCTGCTGAACAGAGAATTGTTTTTCATCTAGTAATATGATTGTTTAGGCAAGCCTTAGCGTGGTTGTAAAGCCTGAAAGTTTTTTACTTTCATGCATTCTATGCATGAAGGTTAAAAAACCTTCAGTTTGCAGCTCCCCACACAGCCCCACAATACTTATCCGAGCCCGAGCCCAATCCAGTGATGTGCCTAAGAGTAGCTGCTGTCCCAGCTCTCAGCCTCCTCATTGGCTCAGAGACAGCAGTGGGAACCACTGGCTCCCGCTGCAGTCTATCATAACCAGTGAGGAGGAAGCGGGAGCAGGGCAAAGCCCCATTCTGTGTCTTATGGACACACAGATTAGTGCTTGGGAGTGAGCATGCATGAGTGCCCCCAGAGCAAGCAGGGGGCAGGGGTCCAGGAGCTCTGACGGGGGTCCCAAGAAGAGGAGGATCAGGCTGCTCTGTGCAAAGTATAACATGTTTGATATCTAAAAATAAAAAGTCTTTAGTATCAATTTAAACAGAATGTGCAGACTTTTAATATTTTGTTTTTTTTCTTTTAGAAAACATGGAAAGATGATTAGTTTAATGTAAATAATCTTACCAATATCTGCGACTTTAAAACCTTGTCCCTTTGGATATTTTGTAAGTACAGGTGGAAAATCATTACAGCCTTGTAGTGCGCTGCTCAGTGGTTGTACTTTATTTTTCTTTACAATCCAAATTCTTGAGCAAGCTCACTAACTGAAAACATTGCACTACCTTTGTGGCTGATATGTTATTATCAGTTGTTAGCTAAATAATTATGCTGAGCCACTGAGAGTTCCCTTTAGTGGATAATCTTTGAATGCATCTAGAGTATATTTAAAGTAGTTGTAAAGGTTAAAGCTTTTTACCTTAATGCATTGTCTGCATTAATGTATAAAACCTTCCATATTAGCTCCCCCCAGCCCCCTCCACTAAATACTTACCTGAATGTGATTTTGAGCCATTGCTATGCCTGAGAGCAGCATCACTGCTCTCTCTCTCTTCTCACTGGATATGATGGCAGCAGCGGGAGCCATTGGCTCCTGCTGCTATCAAATCCAGTGATGAGGGAGAGGTGGGTGGAGCCAAGCAGCGCAGCATGTGCTTACAGACACAGCCCAGCTCAGGAGCAAGCCCACACATCTACCCCCATAACAAGCTCTTGCTATGGAGGCAGACACTGAAGAGGAGGAACGGAGAGTGCCAGCAGAGTGCCCAAGAAGAGGAGGTTCGGAGCCTATCTGTGAAAAGAGCTGGTAAGTATAACATGTTTGTTATTTTAATTTAAAAAAAAAAAAAGGAAACCTTTAGTAACGCTTTAATACAATAAAAATATAGAAGCACGAGCTTGTAAAAAGTTACTGACCCTTCCCCAGCCTGTGACTTGACTGTGAAAAGCGAAGCAGTAGAGTGATGAGCTTTTCTCCCTGTCTCTCTGCTCCTTCCTTCTATCAGTATGTTCATTGCAATGCAGCACAACTAAATTGTATCCTTGTGCTGCATCTCCCTTTCTCAGTTCAACATTAAAAGGGCTGGCATCACACCAGCACACTGTTAACCTTAAATCGGTGAGGACAGGCAACAGATTCTACAATTATTTGCTACATACTGTATACAGTATAATGACAATATCAAAAATCCTGTGCTTTTGTAGGTTTAGGATGGTTTATATACCTACTGTTAAACGCTTTTCAAACAGTCATATGTATTTAAGGTTAGCTGTCTTTTAGCAGAAAGACAATAAAGTAGAAAGAAACAGAAGGAGAAGACCCCGTGAATATACTGATAAGTAGTTGGCAAAACAAACCTTTTTTCATGTCCCTGAAAGGAGTATGATTGTAACAGTAAGGGCACAGTGGGTAACTCTTCCCTCGTGAACCTGAAGACCACAACACAAGCTCAAAGTCATCTAGAGGACACCGCAACTCTTTGTAAAGTTTTATAGTCCCATTCTGAGGAAGGCTGTAGGTCTCATCACAATGCGAGCAATGCAGACGACTGGGCTTAGCCTGGCAGCAGAATACAAAATCATTATCGACATTGTGGTCAGTGATCACAAAAAAAAATTAAAGTAAAATTTATACAATACATCAACATCTAATATTCAAAAATCTTCAAATCTCTCAAGATCAAGGTTCCATTCACACTACATGCGGTGGGACTGCACTGGACAGTTATTCCTTTGTGTCTGATTAACACCACTGCGTGCACGCAGAACTTTTTTTCAACGTAACACAAAGCACTGCCTCCCACCTCGCAGTGGCTAATTGAACTTTATGAAAGGTCTGTGTTACATTTCAATAAGGTTTGTATTAAAAAAATGGGAAAAAAGGAATTGTGCAGTACAGATACCAGACCACACCGCACACCAACCTCTGCGTTACAAAGAGCTGGCTGGTGTGAATGGACCCTAAAAAGGCAATACAGATAATTAGTAGAGTTAAAAAAGATACAAGTCTATCAGTTTCAAAAAGCTAGCTATTGTAAGTTTGGTGTAATTTTGACTTGAAGTAATGAACCTGTGGTTTAGTAAAGGAGAAAGAGTGCTGCTTGCATTGACATTTAGAAATATAACTAACACTGGCAGAAATGTGTTCTTAACTGTTCTCTTGCCATGGTAGCACAGTGTTAATCGGTCTCTCTGGATTTAAAAGTGTTACTAAACCCACAACAGTAAAATCAGTCTGTATATGCAGTAAAGCATGCTTGTTATATTCACTATAGAACCTAAGGGGTTAATCCCCTGCATTGTGTAAAAAGGCTGTTTGATCGTGATCCTTCTCTGATCCTCCCCTTCTTCCACAGTCCCCAATCCATCTGCTTATAGTACAGAGCTCTTGGAGGCACTCTGCACATGCTCAGTTTGCGGTGTATTACTAGAGAGTTTTTTTAGTTTTTTTGGGAGGGTGTATGGCCAGACAGAGGGACAGGGGTCATGCAGCCTCATACAACAGTCAGATATGACTGAAAACTCCTCCTACAAGCTTTAACCAGTGCTCTGCTAGACACTGATAGAAGTCATAAGACTGCTATATACTGCTGATGAGAAACGTTATCTAGCAGTTTTAATTTATTAAAATAACTACATTTCCATGTTCTGTGTACTGTGGGAGACCAAATATAGTGAATGCAGGGTCCTGGGTTTAGTAACACTTTAAGGTAAGGCAGAAGATTGTTAGCAAGCTGGGACCTTTCTTTCTTTTCTTTTTTGACATGTGTTGCCCATCCATGTGTTCCTTGCTGTAAAGGCCAGTTATAGACTGGGGCAGTGGCCATTTTTTGTACTGTTGAGTTGTTGGTGAGTGGGTGCACTGGACACTCTAGCTGCCATTGTGCTACATGCTGGGTGTCCAGTGCGCTCCTGTACCTTTAAGGAGGGCTCCCTCAGGTTCACATGCCCTTGCTCTATCCATTAAATACATATGCCTCTACTATGGGGGCTCTCAAAATTTGTAGATTTAGGACCACAGAATATCGGGGTGCCATGATGTGGCTCTGTGGCTTATGTATGTATTTGCAAATGTGTGCTAACTAAACCTCTGTTTTTAACACATACTGTTAGACAGGTTAATTCAGTTGTTAGCAAGTTGGCTGGCAAGTTGAGCTGGGAACTTTCTTTTCTTTTTTTGATAAGGCAGAAGATGTCATTTTCTTTCTTGGTCATTGAGGTATTAAAATTCACATACAAACAGGACTCCAAAAGCAATGCAAGTTAGGGATGGGAAATACTACAAAATATACTAAGAGGACTCACAAAAAGAAGGGATGACTGCCAGCCCAAGGGCCACCTGATGAGTCAACACCTGAATTTAGGTTAGACCCCATATTAAACTGTTGAATCTGCCAACACAACCAAGGTACTATGTTTCAGGCCCAGATGGAGAAGGTCACTACCAGAGAGAAATGCAAGAAAAGACCAAACAGTCTATCTAGGAAGGCCCAATGCCTACATTCCTAACCACAACGGCCAAGGGTAAAAAAAAATCCTTGACCACAAAAAGTTGCCTGGCCAGACAACAGAATGGTACAACCAAATAGCCCCAAGGGCTTAAAGAGACCCCCAAGCCTACTGGAGATCCCAAGGGTTTGATCTCACAAAGTCAATGTGACAAGGCAAGAAGGTGCTAGGAAGACACTGCCGCCGCAGTAGGCCAGAATAAAAATTAGATTTTAGCCCCAGACTGGTGAGATAAGGACAACCAAAAGCCACTGAGGATGAAAACTAAAACATCCTCTCTAAGGCCCTTAGGTGATACTGGAGTCTGTAGAAACAGGCAGCTGTCCCTAGCTAGCCAGTGACCTAGCAAGTTCCAGAAGGATTAACAATAACACAGAATGGGGCAGGAATTTTAGCCAAAAGGATAAAATCATTCACCTGAATAAGGGCAGGATAGGGCAAGGAATCTGAAAGATCTTGAAGCGCGCATGAAAACGGATGTCTCTGCTTGTGAAATCTACGCGTCAATTTCCAGCAGTTTTTCAACATGTATGGTGTGAACGAGGCCTAAAACTGCCTCTATACAACCCACATAGTTCCAGAGCAGTCACTAACCCGAAGGTTGATCAAAGATTTCAGGCAAATGCAAAAAAAAGCTTATTTGCTTTATAAATGTTTACTGTTCACATTGCTTTTCATTTACCAGCAAGTGCCTTTTTGAACTGGGCCCAAGATCAACTCCTAACTAGTATCCTGATGTTCTGGGAACACCAGCTAAATTTTCAGGAAGATGCCACTCCCTTTCACCTCACTACTTAATGCCTGTGCTCTACCCCTGGACCATCTCCACTATTATTGATTACAACCTATAATACACCTCTTACATGCCCTATCACACACAGGCACCCTGTAAATAAATCTACATAAAAGATATATTGAGTTTCAGGCCTCTACAAACAATGCCATGTTTACCACAATACATGAACAGTTAACTGATTTATTCTACTTGTTTCCTTGAGCTGCTGCTTTATTTTACACCAAAATCCCTTAATTTGTACCTGGATATATTTCATGAAGCGATGACATTTACCACAGCGAGACAGTGGTTTGCCAGTGGCAGCCAGAGGTGAGAAGGATACTTCCATCAGCTCATCCATTCCTGGGGAAAAGAATAAACATCCAAAAGTCCAGAATTTCAATCTGACAGTGTAACATTCAGCCTTAATAAATCAAAAAATAATATTTGTGAAGCATGTTACAATAAAAAAAGCAGAACATTCTCACCTCCATTTTTCTCCATTCTCACCTCCAGAATCCACCAAGTGAATTCCTAATATGACTTCACTGACAGTCTGGAAGGCTCAAGAGGTGGGAGGAGCCAGGAAAAGTTCAATGGGATCTAATTATTGTTTGATTTATGGTTTCCACTGAAGGTAACCTTGGTTTATGAATTTCAATACATGTTTGGCTTATATTGCTTAGGTTTGTGCTTTAAAGCGGTATCAAACACCCAAAACAAAAAATGTCATATATTGTAGCTCATCAATCATTAGATGTGGTGGTTGAATTAGTTTTATTTTTGTAGGCTTTTTGCCCTCCGTTTTCACCTGGTGATCTGACCAGTAACATACATCCTGTATTAGAGTGCCCCACTCTGCATAAAGGAGCGCAGGGGCACCTTTGGGCAGCAGCATAGTCAGTCTGGGAGGAGGGTATTGTTTAGATCAGGGGTGGGCAACTGTGGCCCTCCAGCTGTTGAAGAACTACAAGTCCCATGAGGCATTGCAAAACTGACAGTTATAAGCATGACTTCCAAAGGCAGAGGCATGATGGGACTTGTAGTTCACCAACAGCTGGAGGGTCACAGTTGCCCACCCCAGGTTTAGATGAACTAGCAGTTTTAAATACACTAACAAATGAAGCCAAACTCCATCTAACACATTTCAAGCAGGTACAGCAGTATAAGTTTGTTACTTTTGATGAAAAGTTTTTACATAAAAAAGTTGACCACTGTAAGCATACATGTCCATGTAAATGATTTGTCTCAACCCTTTAACTGCTACATCTGCAGGACAGCTTGTTCTGTTGAAAAACAGACATATTGGCTAGATCACCATGTGAAAATAGAAGAAAAATCTAAAAAAGAAAACGAATGCAGCCATTACATCTAAGAATTGGTAAACTACAATATAATAAATGTTTGATTTGGGTTTACACCACTTTATTTAAAAGAAAGAAAATGAAAATATTGACATGAACCAGATGTCTCTACATGTCTATCAGACAGTATGGTGTATTGAAAAATAATAAACATTAACATATACTAATGATATATCTACTGGAAGACCAATTTGACTGATTATGGTTTACCTTCTGGCCAGACTAAGAAGCTCGTCTCACAGTGCTTTATAAAAGTTTAAATTATAATGCATCTTTTAATCAGATTAATAAATCTACAAGTTCTAAACAGATTGTAACATGCAAAGTCTGTAAACATATTTTCTATAAAAGGCATTGTACATACAGAATTTTTGTGGAATAATCATACAATCTTACAGCTACCTTCTCAGTAATTACACTTTTTAATGCTGCATGCGTTGACATCGTACGAAAATATCTCAATGGTTAAAGGGACCTAAATTCAAGCAACTACTATATTACCCTTCCCCTTGCAAACCTCTAACCTTCGCTAGTACTCAAGACCACTAGGATCTGTAGAAATAAGTACTGTCCAGTGCCTTCCACCTTTTACTTAGTGCTGGTAAACGTCTTTGGTCTGTGTACAGGCAAAGGTATTAATTGACTACCCCTACTTAACAAGCAATTAAAATCTCTACTTGATATAGACCTCCCACACCCTTGAGGGTGGGTCAGATAAAGAAATAGCAAGCAGCCACCGATCAGCAGAACATCTGAAAGTTAAGCTGGTTATATAATGAGAGAAATTTAGTCGGTTGTTGGCCTTGTCAGCACCACTCACCCAACGTCCTTCAAGCCAGACAGAAAATTGTTGGTCAGGCAGATGAAGGCAGTGCTCTGGGTATTGACAGCTGGTGCCACCAGCTGCCAGAATATGAGTGCTGCAATTGCAGGTTCGTCCATCCATACCATTTAGCATGGATGAAGAATTATTTTTTTTTATTTCTTTCATTCAGTCTAAAGTCTCTGAAGTCTCTTTTGTACTCCTTTATTCTGTCAAATTTGCCATTGAGGTGTTTTGCTAAACCCGTTCTATAAAAATCACAAAAATATCTGCTGATACTGTAAGAAACTTAGTGAGCAAATAACTTTCTGTGCTCTCTACCTCTGCTGACTGTTATCAGTTAGCATTGTTGCCAATTCTCTCTGTGGAGTACATAATACCTCCCCTCTTTCTGTTATGGAGAAGAGGAGCATGGGATATGTTTTGTAGTCCTGGCCCAGAGTAACATCACTGCTGCTCCATATATAGTACAGAAAGTGTTGTAACCTGAAAACAGGAAATGTGTCACTATAAAACGTGATAAACCAGGATCATAGAAAAAAGAAGAGACGTATGTGTCAATCTCTAAAGGTTGTAGTAAGAAAAAGAAAAGCGGTTCTGAGATTTGACCTGCTATGGAGTCCACAAAATAATGAAACTTCCTCTTGAAGATGTCCAAAGTGTGCTCCAAGACCAAATGGTAATTAACTTTTCCCAGTGCGATTAGATTTAGCTGTTTCTCTACTGCACTCCGGATAGTTGGTAAAACCAGCTCTGGGTCTAAAAGTAAGATGTAAGTAAACACAACATTTAGACAAGCGTTGTTCTAAATGAAAGCATTGTATTATTCAGAGTCGAGTGCAAATAATATTGTTTCTAATAAAGGTGCACTCATACTTATAACCTCAAGGCCTGTCCATACAAGCAACCTGTTGAAATGCCTGGCAATAACAAGTATTACTATGTGCAAATGCTTCTTCCATGCATGGCTATCCAATGCACTGCTTTGTTTTAAATTTTTATTGCTGTCCATGTTCCGGTTTGCGAAAGTCTCCCCTTTATTTGTCCTGGTGATCATGGACACTAAGAGGTCTATGTAGAGGAAATTTGCTTTGCAAAGTCTCAACATTGTGTCACTGGTTGTTAGAACACTGGGGAGGGTTAGGCGATTTTCTTTATTGGTGAATGTTAATTCTCATGGTCGATTTGTGCATGTGTGTGTATGTATACATATACAGTTAGGTCCATATATATTTGGACACAGGCACAATTTTAGTTATTTTTAGGTATTTACCAAAACATATTCAATCTAGAGTTATATAATGGATATGGGCTGAAAGTGCGCACTCTCGGGTTTAATTTGAGGGTATCTACATCCAAATTGGAGGTAGGGTTTAGGAATTACAGCTCTTAAGAGTAGCCATCTCCTCTTTTTCAAGGGACCAAAAGTAATTGGACAATTGAATATAATCATAAATAAAATGTTCAGTTTTAATATTTTGTTGAGAATCCTTTACTGGCAATGACTGCCTGAAGTCTGGAACCCATGGACATTACCAAAGACTGGGTTTCTTCCTTTCTGATGCTTTGCCAGGCTCTAACTGCAGCTGTCTTCAGTTGTTCTTTGTTTGTGGGTCTTTCTGCCTTTAGTTTTGCCTTCAGCAAGAGAAATGCATGCTCAATTGGGTTGAGATCAGATTATTGACTTGGTCATTGCAGAATATTCCACTTCTTTTCCTTCAAAAGCTCCTGGGTTGCTTTTGCAGTGTGTTTTGGATCATTGTCTATCTGTACTGTGAAGCGCCATCCAATCAACTTTGCTGCATTTGGCTGAATCTGGGCTGATAGTATATCTCTAAACACTGCAGAATTCATCCGGCTGCTTCTGTCTTCTGTCACATCATCAATAATCACCAATAACCCAGTGCCACTGGAAGCCATGCATGCCCATACCATCACACTGCCTCCACCATGTTTTACAGATGATGTTGTATGCTATGGCTCATGAACTGTTCCAAGCCTTCTCCACACTTTTTTCGGCTTTTTAGATGTTTTTTGACAAAGTCTAATCTGGCTTTTCTATTCTTCAGACTTATGAATGTTTTGCACCTTGTGGTGAACCCTCTGTAGTTGCTCTCTTGAAGTCTTCTCTTGATTGTAGACTATGACAATGATACGCCCACCTCCTGGCGAGTGTCCTTCACTTGTCTGGATGTTATGAATGGGTTTTTCTTTTCCATAGAAAGGATCCCGCAATCATCCACCACTGTTGTCTTCCGTGGACGTCCATGCCTCTTTATGTTGCTGAGCTCACCAGTGCGTTCTTCTTTCTTCAGAATGTACCAAACTGTTGATTTGGCCACTCCTAATGTTGCTGCTGTCTCTGATGGATTTGATTCATTTTTGAAGCCTTACAATGGCTTGTTTCACTTGCATGGACAGCTTGTCTGAACGCATGATGTAGGTTTACAGCAATAGATTCCAAATGCAAATACCACACTTAGAATCAACTCCTGACCTTTTTCCTGCTTAATTGATGAAGAAATAGGAGTAGCCCACCCCTGGCCATGAAACAGCTTTTGAATCAATTATCCAATTACTTTTGGTCCCTTGAAAAAGGGGGGGGGGAGTGGCTACCCTTAAGAGCTGTAATTCCTAAACCCTTCTCCAATTTGGATGTACATAACCTTAACTGTAACCTGAGAGTGTGTACTTTCAGCCCATATCCATTATATAACTATAGCTTGAATATGTTTTGGTCCATATATGGACCTAACTGTATGTACAGTGGGGATCGAACGTTTGGGCACCCCAGCTAAAAATTTGTATTAATGTGCATAAAGAAGCCAAGCAAAGATGGAAAAATCTCCAAAAGGCATCGAATTACAGATTAGACATTCTTATAATATGTCAACAAAAGTTAGATTTTATTTCCATCATTTACACTTTCAAAATAACAGAAAACAAAAAAATGGCGTCTGCAAAAGTTTGGGCACCCTGCAGAATTTATAGCATGCACTGCCCCCTTTGCAAAGCTGAGACCTGCCAGTGTCATGGATTGTTCTCAATCATTGTCTGGGAAGACCAGGTTATGTCAATCTCAAAGGTTTTAAATGCCCAGACTCATCTGACCTTGCCCCAACAATCAGCACCATGGGTTCTTCTAAGCAGTTGTCTAGAAAACTGAAACTGAAAATAGTTGACGCTCACAAAGCTGGAGAAGGCTATAAGAAGATAGCAAAGCGTTTTCAGATGTCAATATCCTCTGTTCGGAATGTAATTAAGAAATGGCAGTCATCAGGAACAGTGGAAGTTAAAGCAAGATCTGGAAGACCAAGAAAAATATCAGACAGAACAGCTCGCAGGATTGTGAGAAAAACAATTCAAAACCCACGTTTGACTGCACGATCCCTCCAGAAAGATCTGGCAGACACTGGAGTTGTGGTACACTATTCCACTGTAAAGAGATACTTGTACAAATATGGTCTTCATGGAAGAGTCATCAGAAGAAAACCTCTTCTACGCCCTCACCACAAAAATCATTGTTTGAACTTTGCAAATGAACATATAGACAAGCCTGATGCATTTTGGAAACAAGTTCTGTGGACCGATGAGGTTAAAATTGAACTTTTTGGCCGGAATGAGCAAAGGTACGTTTGGAGAAGAAGGGGCACAGAATTTAATGAAAAGAACCTCTGTCCAACTGTTAAGCATGGGGTTGGATCAATCATGCTTTGGGGTTTTGTTGCAGCCAGTGGCACAGGGAACATCTCACGAGTAGAAGGAACAATAGATTCAATAAAATTTTAGCAAATTTTGGATGGTAACTTGATGCCATCTGTGAAAAAGCTGAAGTTAAAGAGAGGATGGCTTCTACAAATGGATAATGATCCTAAACACACCTCGAAATCCACGGGGGATTATATCAAGAGGCGTAAAGTGAAGGTTTTGCCATAGCCTTCACAATCTCCTGACCTCAACATAATTGAAAATCTATGGATAGACCTTAAAAGAGCAGTGCGTGACAGACAGCCCAGAAATCTCAAAGAACTGGAAGACTTTTGTAAGGAAGAATGGGCAAAGATACCTCAAACAAGAATTGAAAGACTCTTGGCTGGCTACAAAAAGCGTTTACAAGCTGTGATACTTGCCAAAGGGGGCAGTACAAGATATTAACTCTGCAGGGTGCCCAAACTTTTGCAGACGCCATTTTTTGGTTTTCTGTTATTTTGAAAGTGTAAATGATGGAAATAAAATCTAACTTTTGTTGACATATTATAAGAATGTCTAATCTGTAATTTGATGCATTTTGGAGATTTTTCCATCTTTCCTTGGCTTCTTTATGCACATTAATACAAATTTCTAGCTGGGGTGCCCAAACTTTCGATCCCCACTGTATGTATGTATGTATATATTGTAAATATCCTTTTTTTCTCTTGTTTTGTAATAAGTGATCACATGACCTCTGTTTTCAGCTGCATAAGGGGCTTAGAGAGGTGAGTGTGGAGACTGCAGGTGGACACGTCAGCAGGAGGCAGGGAAACAGCAATACACTGATCTTCCAGTGGTTAGCTGTGCAGGAGGGGAGTGTCAGCACAAGTCTGACCATTGGAGGACAGGCAGTCTGTACTTCCAGCACGACCAGAAAACAGACCACGCTGGGAAGGATGTGCTTCTATGCCTAGTGCAGTCAATTTGAAATAGGAAAGCAGAGGGACTGGCAGGATCACCATGGATTTCACATAAAGGAAGAAATACGAAGAGAACAGGATACTTTTTCATACACAGACACATAGGAATATGAAATGATGGGATAACATACACTTTAACCTCCCTAGAGGTCTGAATATGTCCATATTTCTGTGCTCAAAGCGGTACATTTTTTTGCATGGAAATATGTATTTTTTTTATTGTAGGCCTGTAATTTTTAGGAATAACTCACTGAAATCTGTCTGAACAAGAGTCTAGTAAACATCCCGGGTATGATAAAATTTGAAACACAAAATCATAAATTATAATTTAATAAATAATCATAAAAAATAATAATATAATAATTATAAAAAAATGTAATTTAATAATATAATCAAACCAAAAACACTGAAATTTGAAATATAGCGCCAAGTTCGCACATCACTGAGCAAAGTCGCAAAATCGTTTTCAGTGTCTGATGACGAATTTCCCCACGAATCATTATCACTCAATTCTACAAGTGGTTCTAATTTACTATCGCTGTTCTCTAGCTGATCTAAAACCAATTTTGACCTAAAGGGACGCTTTTTGGACGCCATGGACGTTTCTCAGTTTCCATTCAGAAAGAACAGTAAAAATGCAGGCAGGGCACAGGACAAAGCACTCGGGACACAATGTATGTGAAATGGTTTGATACAGTAATATTTTACTATGTTATTTTAGTGTATTTAGTGAATGTCACTTTTTGTCATTTTCAAATTTCCCGCCGTTCCGTCCCCCGTACGTCCCGACGCTTGCAGGGGACGGAACCCAGATGACAGATGCCGGCATCCGCTGGATTACATTGCCGGGGACACTGCAGGAGGGACATCGCTGGAGCACAGGACAAGATAAGTGATGAACAGATGCCGGAGCTGCGCCGCGTTGTAAGCCCGAGTGTAGCTCGGAGTTACCACTTGTGGTACTGAAACTTTACCCCGAGCTACACTCGGGAATACCGCCAGGGAGGTTAAAAAGGAAACTTCACTGCATCTGAGCACCGCAAACCAAAAACACCATTTCATTAATGTTTAATATTCAAAGCAAACTTGCCCATCTCTCCATGTCTCCTTGCTTTATTTTGCTAAGAAATCACTTTAAAAAACACTCTCTAGCATTTCTGGCTGTGGACATCTTGATTAAGGGCAGATGAATAATGTAGCATTTACTTCCTGGAATCCATCTGCCCTAAGCTCAGGCATTGGCTGAGCTGAGAACCATCCCTCCCCTTCGGAAGACTGCTGGGATGTATCACATCATTTGCCTCAGCAGGAAACCAAGAAGTAATTAATGTTAAAAAAAAAGTTTAAAACAAGTAAATATGGTATACTTTCCTATTTACTAATGCTAGCAGCATAAGGATTACAATTATTCAATGATTGGGAGTGTGAAGTTCCACTTTAAACATCCTTCAAGATGTGTTAGGGAGGACAAAGAAGGCTTCTGATTTCATGTATGAGTTCAAGCACTTAGCTCAGGCCTGCAGGCAGGGAGGTGTGCTTAGCTAAGAAAACCACTCCTACCCTCCTGAAGACTACTGGGATGGATGACATAATTTGCCTAAGTATGGCAACCAGGAAGTAATTGAAGAAATGCTTAATAAAAAGTTTAAAACAAGTAAATATGACATACTTTCCTATCTATTTACTAATGCTATCAGCATAAGGATTAAAAATAAATCAATGTTTACTGAGAGGGTAAAGTTCCACTTTAAACAATGTCAATAAACGATCAAATGTTCCAACAGGCAATCCACTAGAGGGCCCTGAAAGCACTTTCCATGGAGAAATGGCAGTGATAACATTAACCCTTCTGAACACTTACACTAAGTGGAAGTCTCTGAACAGTATCAGAGACAATAGTAAAAATCCAATGGGAGACAAAATCCAAAACCACTACTACAGTAATGGAACTTCTTTTCCAGCACCAGACTTAACATTCATTTTACTGATACTGTATGTACTCACCTATCTTATAGTAGCCATGTACCAACACAATACCCAAACTGGTAGGCTTTAGTCTGCGTCCACTCTCCACTGTTACATAGTTTCGTTGGCAGACATTATTAATGTGCACAGGTATACTGGCATCCGTACCTGAAGAGTACATTGTATATTTAATTAAATGTTACTTATTGTAACCATGGGTGCAATCCTTAACCACCTTCAAGTATGTTCACAAATTGTAACACTGCTTTATTATAAGTCCTCAATGCATGTCCACGCAACAAAGTATGCACATGACCCCCCCCCCCCCCCCCAAGTAAAACAGGTATTTAATGGTTTATGTGCTGCAGTGTGCTGAAGGTCACGTGAGTTGCTTGCTGTGTGGATGGTAGTGCAACATGTAATGGCATGTAATACAATTCACCCATGGGTGTGAACAGAACCTTACTGTACAATGTCAGCGACTTATAGCGGGACTGCGGCGGGGCATTCTGACACTGGGGGGATATCTGCTATAGGGTGGAAGGGAAGCGATTAAAAGGCAATGTTTTGTTTTTTTTAGAACAAACACGTCATACTCACCTGCTATGTGGTTTTGTGCAGAGCAGCCCCGATCCTTCTCTTCCGGGGTCCTCCGCTGACACTTCTGGACCCTCCCTCACTCCTGCCTAGTGCCTCCGCAGCAAGCAGCTTCCTATGAGGGCACCAAAATAGGCTCGCTCCCGAGCTGCTGCTCTATGTGTTCATTCACACACAGAGCTGCAACTCGGCACAGCCCCCTCTCTTTCCTCATTGGCTTACTGGATGTGCTTGACAGTGGCTGTATTGGGTGTATTGGCTGTATCTGTGCTGCACACAGAAGGTTTTTCTACTTTCATGCATAGAATGCATAAAGGTAAAAAACCTTAAGCGGTTAGAACCACTTTAAAAATGTTACTAGCCAGTATATGCATTTATCACACTTTTCTGTCTGGCAATCTGATAGAACTGTCTGGATTTGGCGGTTGCCAGGAGAACGGTACTTGCCTGACTGCATTGTGCCAAGTGTAAAGTTTGGTGGAGGAGGATTATGGTGCAGGGTTGTTTTTCAGGGGTTGGGCTTGGTCCCTTAGTTCCAGTGAAGAGAACTCCTAAGGCGTCAACATACCAAGACATTCTGCACAATTTCATGCTCCCAACTTTGTGGGAACAGTTTAGGGATGGCCTCTTCCTGTTCCAACATGACTGCACACCAGTGCACAAAACATTGTCTATAAAGACATGGATGAGCGAGTTTGGGATGGAGGAACCTGACTGGCCTGCACAGAGTCCTGACCTCAACCCGACAGAACACCTTTAGGATGAATTAGAGCGGAGAATGCCAGCCAAGCCTTCTTGTCCGGCATCAGTGTCTGACCTCACAAATGTGCTTCTAGAAGAATGGTCAAACATTCCCATAGACACACTCCTAAACCTTGTGGACAGCCTTCCCAGAAGAGTTGAAGCTGTTATAGCTGCAAAGGGTGGGTCAACTCAATATTAAACCCTACAGACTAAGACTGGGATGCCATTAAAGTTCATGTGCAGGTGTATATATACACACACACCCACCCAAATACACAGCTTTTTTTAGTCATAGAATAGGTTCAGAAATTCCCTGCCTGTTGTTGCAATTGTTTTGTCGCACAATATTTGTGCAGCCATTTCTTAAACGCAAACTGTCCTTTTTCATTTCCTCTGAGCTGCATAGGAAAAAATTCTTCCTAGCGGTCATCTGTAAACTACCAATTGCTCTGCCCCCATGTAATGGAGATACGAACATGTTTGAAGTCCATATCAGGAGAGCAGCCCAAGATGACAAACGTGGCTCTCTCTATAGATACAGTGGAAAAATGTTGTAGCCACCTAAAGACAGGAAGTGTGTTATTTGCAGGATTTCCAGGTGAAAATAAAGCAAAAGAAGCTTAGAAACGAAAATACTTTTAACCACTACACCAGAGACTAGTAACTTGTAACATTACACTACATTTTTGGTTTGGGGTTTAGATACACTTTAATGATGATAAATGTAAAGTTATGCACTTGAGGGCTAAAAACATCCATGCACCATACACTTTAGTGGGAGTATAACTGGCAGAGTCAATAACTAAGTATCTGGGGGTTCTGGTAGTTCACAGACTTAGTAACCACATGTATTGCCAAGCTGCAGTTTCAAAGCAAGCAAAATACTTTCTTCAATTAACCACTTCCCGACCGGCCGTTGTATATAAACGGCCGGACGGTGGCACTGCAGGGTCGGGTGGCCGTCTATAAACGGCCTCCCCGCACCCTGCTTGTGCGCGTTCCCTGGGAGCGCGCAGCACCGCGATCCAGTGCCCGCTGTGTCCTCCGGACACAGTGAAACACCGATCGTCGGACGGGACCTCTGTACGAGGTCCCGATCATGTGATCACTGATTGGCCATAAATTTTGGCTAAGATTTATGATGAAATATTATTTATTTGCAAAATTTTATAAAAAAAACACTTTTTTTCAAAATTTTTGGACATTTCATTTACATAGCAAAAAAAATACAAATCCCAGTGGTGAATAAATACCACCAAAATAAAGCTTTATCTATCTCAAAAAAATGGTAAAAAATTCATTTGGGTACAGTGTTGCATGACCGCGCAATTGTCATTCAAAGTGTGATAGCGCTAAAAGCTGAAAATTGCCCTGGTCAGGAAGGGGGTAAAAGTGTCCGGTCTGGAAGTGGTTAAAGGAGGTATAGACTCCAGTAACAGATAGAACAGACATAATCTTGTCCCTTGTACAAAGCATTAGTAAGACCTCATCTGTAATAGGCAGTCCCATTTTGGGCACCAGTTCACAAAAGGGATCTTTGAGAACTGGAGACAGTGCATAGAAGGGCAACCAAACTGATAAAAGGCATCTAGGGCATCAGTTATGCAAACATTAGCTAAACTGAATTTATTCTCCCTTGAGAAGGGATAATTAAAGGGAAATGTGTTTGCCCTGTATAAATACATAAAAGGCACATATAGTCTATTTGGATCCTAAAGTTTTTTCACTTTAGGATCATTACAAAGGATAAAAGGGCACTCTTTGCGAGTGAAGAAATAGAAGTTTAATCTCCATATACAGAAAGGCTTTTTCACAGTAAGGACTGTGAAAATGTGGAATAGATTCCCTCAGGAATTGTTTCTAGGTAGCTCAATTGATTGCTTTAAAAATGTACCGATGAGCAAGGAGACTTACATTTATTCTGTATCACTTACCAATACCATGCTTTTCCATCAGGGAGATGAGCTCTGCCTCTGTTAAGTAATCTGGAGGACATGTTTGTTTCTCCACCAACTTCACCTCTTCTACACTAAACTTTTCGCCTCTTTCACAGGACTGAAAACTTTCCTCCAGGGGGATGCCTTGCCATGGCATGATCTCTGTGTATCCTGTAACATAACCAATGTGAAACTGTACTGTTATTTTAAATGGAAAGCACATTATATTTAAGTGAATATATATTTTGATATATTACATTACGGTAAAAATAATGTGGGTTGTAACAGCGCTGTATTTGGCAATTTCATATTTGCTTCATTACTTTAACACACAACAATTATGAAGATTTGTTGTTTTTTATTTCTCCTTTTCCTGATCTGCATAGGAGATTAGGAACTTAAAAAGGCCATAAGCCAATGAGTCAGCATAATAACCAAGTAACCAGCATTTTCAGAGGGAGGGTCAGCAATGGCAATGCTCATGTTTCGTCTTTGGACCCTGGCAAAAAAAAAGGCAGTAAATACCAAGTCTTGGGACAATCAAAGAAGGGCGGGGTCCCTCTGTCCTGTGATGTACTTCAAGAAAAGGAATTTACAGGTAAACCAAATATCCATTTTTCTCTATCGTTAATCACATATTCGTTAAGATAAGGATGTCCAAAAGCACTCAATATGAGGGAAGAGCAACACGACAACACAACAACATGGGTTAGAACCTCACAAAGCCGCCTGCAAGACACTCAGCTTGAAGGCTGCATCTACAGCAGCCCGAACATCAACCTGGAAGTACTTAGTAAAGGTGTTAACTGAAGACCAGGTAGCAGCCTTACAAACGTGAGCAACAGAAGCCTTATGTTGAAATGCCCAAGAAGTGCCAATACTCCCGGTAGAATAAGCTGTGACATGAAATGGCGGATCCCTTCCCTTAAGGCCATAAGCCTGCGAAACAAGCTGTGGAACCACTTAGAGATGGTAGATTGGAAACTGCCTGACCTGTCTTTGGCTCTTCATTCCTCCTGAATCTGCCACAATTGCACAACAAAGGTGCTGGCCCAGCTCATAATTTGATATATGAGAAGGGGAAAATCTAGACAGCCCCACATTGGCATCCTCTTTGTTGAAAAATATCCATGGAAAGCCCATAAAAACAAAGACCAACAAATACACATTGGAGGGGTAAGAGACCACTAACGCGTTTCACACTTACAAGAACTTATTTATGAATAAGCTCTAGAAAGCATAAAATGTGTTGCTGGTCTCTTACCCCTCCACTGTGTATTGATTGGACTTAGTTTTTATGGACATTCCATGAATATTTTTCAACAAAGGGGTTGCCAATGTGTGGCTGTCTGGATTTCCTCCTTCTGAACACAATATACTGGTTGAGATGAGAAGAAGAAAACAATTTAGGAAAAAAGATGACGGAGGTAAAAAAAAAAAACACCTTAGCCTAATGAATGACCTGGAATGGTTCTTTACAGTCAAAAGCCACCAACTCTGGAACTCAACAAGCTGGAGTAGTGACAAACAAAAATACAATTCTACCACGACCATTCTACTGAAAAGCACAAGGGGAACATTTGGAATGGGCTCAAATGGAGATTTCCGTAACACCGGAAAGTACTAAGTTGAGGTCCTTCAACTTCCTCAACACTAAGTGGTGGAACAATGCATACTAGGAAATGAGAAGCAAGTGGTCGCTGAAAAAAAATCAACAAAGTTGAAATCTGACTTTTTCCACTACAGATCTGTGAATCGCCAAAGACAAATCCCACAACGTTTCTAAGGGGGCTTCTGAGCCTTACACCAGGTAAAGTATGACTTCCAAATCCAATGATAGATCTTCTGTAAAGGAGCATTTCTAGCTTTGAGGAGGGAGGGAAAGACAGAATCTAACCCTATGGAGAAAACCCTATTTCACAAGACCCTGACCCTCAACTACCAGCCATTAATGCCAGCAACTGTAAAGCAGGAAGGAGTACTGGACCCTGCAATAGGAGGTCATGGAGGTCCAGAAAAGTCCACAGTTCACCCATGGACAAGGTTACAAAGTCGCAACACCACATTATCCTGGGCCAGGCTGGAATGCCCAGGATCAGCAGAATCCCCTCCAACTGTATCCTGTGAAGCAGTCTGGGTAGAAGCTGCAATAGCGGGAAGGCATAAACCAAGGAAAATCTGTTCCGCGTTGTCACCAGGGAATCTAACATGAATATCTGTGGGTCCTTGGTCCTGGATACAAATCTGTCCAGTTTTATCCTGACCTGAGATGCTAGAAGGTCTACATCTGGAGATCCCCATTGCTTGCAGAATGCTTCAAGCACCTCTGGGTGAGGAGCCCACTCCCCAAAATTCAGACACTGTCTGAAGAGAAAATACGCTTTCTCAAAAATGATATACACCACCGTCATGGCATTGCCCAAATGTATTCTCACCAGAAGGTCCCTGAGGAGCTGCAACCAATGCAGAAGGGACTAAATATTAAAAAATGCAGCGCACAAATGGATAAAATTCTACTACATCAAACATATATAAATAAATATAACACAGATAATAAGGCGTTTATAAACGCATGTGAGTTGAGCTGATGCTCAGTCCAGTATGAGAATAAATGAAAATAATTTAAATATTAAAATATTAAGAAGTGTCACATAAAGGTGCAAGGTTGCGCTGGAAGGGGCAACACAGTGTATCAGTGACAATATAAAACTCCAAAAAAGTGCAGATCCGTGCGTCAGGTGCATGTGGAAAAAGGGGGGTAAGTTGCACTAACAAGATAGCGCAAATTATAGCGCTTTTGAGTAATCAAGACCACTCCTGGTCCATCTGGGGTCAAACGGGGTACATCTGGTAAAAGCGACTGCCCACAGCCTCTTCTCCACTAACACTCTCCGGATCATAGGGAAGATTCCATTTCACTCCTACGCACCCAATGATAAGCACTTAAAGGGATCCACCTTAGTGGCTCAAAAAGTGGCTCTAGCGCTCGTTTACCATTTTATCAATGCAGAAGGGACTACTGAATCACCCTCAGTTCCAGGATGTTGATACGCAACCTCTTCTCCTGATGACCACGTTCCCTGAACTGAGAGGTTCTCCATGACTCTGCCCCAGCTGGCCAGACTGGTATCAGTCATCAGGACTTTCCAGGCAAGTGTGGAGATCCACCAGCCCAAGGTCCACCTTGTCTTAGGTGCAGGCACATCAGAGAATCCAGTTACTGCATTCTCCTGTTCCACAATGACAAGACATTTAGTTGAAGAATCCTGGAATGAAACTGGGCAGAGAGCACTGACTGGAAGAAGCAATCATTTTCCTCAGAAGTCTCATGCGGAAACGTATCAAGGGTCATGGCGAAGCTAGCAGGGAGTTCACAGCGAAAAGCATTTCTCCGGGGGCAGAATCACCTTTGATGTGACCGATCTGTGTCCAAGAACAGTATTAGGGTGAAGACTAAGACCGATTTTTGGAGGTTCAGGATCCACCTGAACCTTTCCAAAGTCAACACTGTGCTGCACGTTCAACACGGGGTCCAGATACATATGCCTCTGGACTAAAAGCTGTAGGCAATAGATTGGAATGTAAGCAGTCTCCTGTTCTCATCAGGAAATCCTGACAAGATGAGCTGTAAACAATTTTTGTTCAGACTGTACCAACGTGACCATCACCTAAGACACTAACAAAAAACTGAGTCTGTGACTAGCAGGGAGGAGTTATGCCTGGGAAGGGATTAGCCCTCTTTTTTTGCCAATGTCCAATCACCTGAGGGTGGCAGCATAACCATGTCATAATGGATATGAAGATACCCTGTGTCCTGCAATGTATGATAAAGAAAATAGGCACTGACCAGCATTACTAACTAAACCAAACTTCTGGTCGGGGAAAGTGCGCTCTGAATGTAATAAAAATCTCTTGATTCCTGATTACCCTTCTTGGGACTACAGCCCACCATTCCTAGTGCCCTCATGCATGCATGCCCCATTATGATGTTGTTTCTCTGGTATGCCTGTGCATAGTCTGTAAACACCCACGAAAAGGTGTCTATGGTGGGGTTCCATAGGACCCTGCAAGCCAAGGAGCCACCCTTACAGTGGAAAGTGGAGCCAGTGATCAAAGGACTGGGTGAATCGAGTGAAAAGACAAATATGAACAACAGAAGAAGCAACAAACAGTGTATGTCTTACCATCAGGATCCTAAATTGTAAAAATTAAATTAAGATTTAAATATCACTAAAAGTTATTAAAGCCTATTGGCCAAGGCCAATAATAGCATTGTTTGTATGTTGTATGGAACACAGTTTTATCTACTGAATATACATATATGTTTATATATTTGTACTCTATTTGTACTTTACAATGTCAGTACAGGACAGAGTTCCAGATGCATCTGTATGCTATTTTTTTTTTTTTTAAAGTTTCCGAACTTGCATGTGACCACTCTGTCATATTTGACATAGAGATCACATGTCTAATTGGTTCCTGATCATTATTGGGGACCAAAGCTGTCAGTGACAGTCTGAGTAGCAGTGAGCAGTATCAAGTAGCACTTTCAATTTTATGAGGTACCCCTGTTAGACTCGGTACATCACATACAAAACAAGTCCTGCTATCTGTTATAAAGCTCTACTAACATTTATTTCAGGTATTGTGGGAACTAGCACCAAGGGTAGAGCTTTTGAAGCACACAGTCACTCACTTCCTTATTTTTAAAGGCCATTTTTGCCCAATTTTATTTAAAAGAAAGTTCCATACAACATAGGTTTCCCACGCAGGGGTATCCACCATCAATGCAAACGAAAACAAAGATTCAGCCTCCTGGCTCTCTTTAGCAGCACTGCTGCTCAGGCTTCATGCCTCGATCCTCTTGAACATTCACGTGCAACACACTGCACCTGGGTTAGTGCTCTTTCCCAGCACTCCTGTTTCTCCAGCCCACAGGCTTGAGCCCTGTCTGCTCTGTCAGACTATACTGTGCCACCATGCACACTTATGGCTGCTCTCTAGCACCCACATGGACTCCTCAGGAGGGTGGAGCTCAGAACCCTGGTTCTGAATCTAGAAGAGACCCACACACACCTGACCAATCAGTCTCCTGGCCATTCCCAAAACCTGGTCCGAGGATTGGAGATTTCATCCCTTCCAAATCTCCAGGCTCCAGGTCCCAAAATGGACTTTACAACTAAATGAGGAAAGTGAAAAGCCAGTTTCCTCTGCATTAAACAAGTACCCTGGAGCCCCTCAACCTGCCTTGTTGAGAATCCCGGGTGCAATATCCTTTCTACACTGTGACAGGTCGCCACACTGTCAGATATCCCCCCCCCCCCCATTTGTTTCGTCCTGGAGGGTGAAACACACGACCTACTGCTTCTGGCACCTCTGTGCCAGCTCTCACTTACAGGGGTCCAATCCGGTCTGACCATACTTTTCCTAAAGGGGAACGCTACTCAATGACTACTTTGGTGTCTCTCCCCAAGCACCATTGTCACTCTGCTATGGGCTCTAATCAGACCTTCCCCACTCTTTTTCCGGGTGCACTTCCATAAACAGTTCCTCTCCTGAAATCTTAACGGGGTCCCCCTGGTCTTTCTTTCGACCTTTCTGTTTCTTTACTTCAGGTTCCCAGGTTTCCTGATACCTCTCTCATTATTACCATCCCAAGGCTGTAAGGGACCTATGTCTACTGTATTTGTACCAGGACCAACCCTCTTATTTCTGGTACCTTTGGATATCAAACCTGCATGACTCATCCCCACAGTATTTAGTTTACCATGAACAGTCAATATTACACCTCTCAATATCTTTTCCAGCATTTGTTAGGACAGTGTCTGTAGAGGGCACACACACCATAGGGCAGCCATCACCCACGAGAACCTCACAAGATGCCACTTCACCTGGTGTCATGTACTCTGCAGGCGGCTGTCCCACCATTTTAACTTTTCCTACACCACCTGGATCTGTATCCAAATCCTGAACAGATGAGCGCTCTTCTGATCCATTTTTGCCAGTTTTCACATACCATTTGTCCCTGTATTTCAAGTGTCCTATCAGACCTGTTACATAAACATCTTTTTGGCCCAGTGATCCTAATTTCTTTAAGCACATCCGTTTGAGCCCTGGTCAGGATCTCTGCTGTTCTCTGGTCCATGCTTGGCCCTTCCATCTCATGTGGTTTGTACACTGGTGCAGTAAATACACCCTTCACCGACAACTGACCAGCACCATCCTGGGCCATAGCAGCAGAAATGCTTCCCACCTGGCTGTTAGGAGGTGTAACCTTTTTTGACTCATTTTTCATTTCTCCAAAACCTCTCTCATATATCATATTTACAGGAAGTAGTCCAGCAACGTACCCAGAGGCAACTTTTAACACCATCAACAAATTCAGAAATAAACCACTTCTTTCTTGTTCCCCTTTGATCTGTACAACTGGCCATTCGGTGGTCCACCTAGTGGTACTCCACAGTACCAGACCATCTGACTGTGGAAGAGACACCCCAGTATAGATTGGCTGTACATCCCAAAGTTCAAGCATCTCCTTTAATACTTTTGTCACAACCCAGCCACTTGACACCAGACCCAAGTCCTTCCTGAAGATATTTATGATACTGGGAATGCAGAGAGACTCACCTGCTGAGACTTGAGAAGTTGCAACTTAAGGGCCCTCCTCCCAGCTGGAGGTAACCACAGCCTGGTGCTCCACCAAAGAACTGCCAGGGGCTGGGCTCACTCTCAACTTCTCAGACTCAGCATCCATAAGCTGCGCCCAATCATTCCCAGTGACATCATTTGGACACTTCATGCCAACATCACTTTTGTGGGTCACAGAAAAAGTCTCTGCTGTATGCTCACCCTTATCTATAGGTTGTTCTACAGACCCCCCTGCAGGCACAGCAGAAACAGTGTCCACCTTATTTTTTTGCATAAAAGCCTCATCTATCAACAAGACTATCCTTTTACCCCAACTATCCCAATCCATTGTATATGTGCTCAATTTGCTAGTGCTCCTCTCGGTGCCACCATGCACACTTGTGGCTGCTCCCTTGCACTCACATGGACTCTTCGGAAGAGTGGAGCCCAGAACCCTGGTCCTGACTCTAGAAGAGACCTACACACACCTAACAAATCAGTCTCCTGGCCATTCCCAAACCTGATCCAAGGATTGGAGATTTCATCCCTCCCAAATCACTTTGAAATCTCCAGGCTCCAGGTCCCAAAATGGACTTTACAACCAAATGAGGAAAGTGAAAAGCCAGTTTCCTCTGCATTAAACAAGTACTCTGGAGCCCTTCAACCTGCCTTGTTGAGAATCCCAGGTGAAATATCCTTTCTACACTGTGACAGGTCGCCACACTGTCATAGTATACTATCAAACACCATTTAAATGATTACATCCTGCTTATTTTTTCTTAAATATCTAAAGTTGCCCACAAATGCAAGACATGGTTGGATGATCTAACCAGAATGACTGACATAAACCTGCAGGTTTGTAGCAACCAGATATGCTTGTTTATGCGTTGGGTAACAAAATTCTTACACAAGAAATGTGTTCTTCCGGAGATTGGCCAGAGGTGTTCTGCACATGTTGCAGAGTGCCCCCTGACACAAAGGCAAGCTTTATTTTCCTGTGATGCAACATAAGCTTTCCTTATTCTGCTGCTCATACACAAAAAAACTTAAAAAGTCATCCTGGATGGATGCGTTTAACAGCTTTTCATAAAATAATATCATGCTCTTCCTTAAAACTGGGGCTCTTTTTCATGGTTGGTTCAAGTCACAGTTACAAGTCAATCTACATTATTCCACCTTTTACTCACCTAGAGAGATCACCTCTTTGCAGGTGGTTGAGAACTGCTCACGTCCAACGCTAAAAACAATCACTGTTTGAAGGTATTTGCAGTCGTTACTAATGGTAGCAATGAAATGTCGTGTTATATATTCATACAGCCGCCAAGCATCACCACCTTGGAAGGAACAAGAATGTATGGTCAGTTTAGGCAGCAATGTGGTTATGGAAAATGACTATTATTTATGCAGAAATAAAGCACCATAAAACTAAATATACACTATATTGCCAAAAGTATTGGGACCCCCTCCAAATCATTGGATTCAGGTGTTCCAATCACCTCCATGGCCACAGGTGTATAATATAATCAAGTACCTAGGTATGCAGACTGCTTCTACAAACACTTGTGAAAGAATGGGTCGCTCTCAGGAGCTCAGTGAATTCAAGCCTGGTACCATGATAGGTTGCCACCTGTGCAATAAGTCCATCCGTGAAATTTCCTTGCTACTAAATATTCCATGGTCAACTGTTAGTGGTATTATAACAAAGTGGAAGCGACTGGGTACAACAGCAACTCAGCCACGATGTGGTAGGCCATGTAAAATGACAGCGGGGTCAGCACATGCTGAAGCGCACAGTGTGCAGAAATCGCCAACTGCCTGCCGAGTCACTAGCTAAAGACCTCCAAACTTGGTGTGGCCTTCAGATTATCACAACAGTGTGTATAGAGCTTCATGAAATGGGTTTCCATGGCTCAGCAGCTGCATCCAAGCCTTCCATCACCAAGTGCAGTGCAAACCGTCGAATGAAGAATTAAAGCACACCACCATCACAGGACTATAGAGCAGTGGAGGCATGTTCCCTGGAGTAACGAAGCAGGCTTTTCTGTCTGGCAATCTGATGGATGTGTCTGGTTTTGGCGGTTGCCAGGAGAATGGTACTTGCCTGACTGCATTGTGCCAAGGGTAAAGTTTGGTGGAGGGGGATTATGGTGTGGGGTTGTTTTTCAGGGGTTTGGCTTGGCTCCTTAGTTTCAGTGAAGGGAACTCTTAAGGCGTCAGCATCACAAGACATTTTGGACAATTTCATGCTCCCAACTTTGTGGAAACAGTTTGGGGATGGCCCCTTTCTGTTCCAACATGACTGCGCATCAATGCACAAAGCAAGGTCCATAAAGACATGGATGAGCTAGTTTGGGGTGGAGGAACTTGACTGGCCTGCACAGAGTCCTGACCTCAACTCGACAGAACATATTTGGGATGAATTAGAGCAGAGACTGTGAGCCAGGCCTTCTCGTCTGACATCCGTACCTGACCTCACAAATGCACTTCTGGAAGATTGGTCAAACATTCCCATAGACACACTCCTAAACCTTGTGGACAGCCTTCCCAGAAGAGTTGCAACTGTTATAGCTGCAAAGGGTGGGTCAACTCAATATTGAACCCTACAGACTAAGACTGGAATGTATTTTTCAACTACTGGGTTAGAGGGTGACTTTTCTAAATCAATCAGGTTTTATTTCATTGCATGTTGCTGTGAGGTTTACACTAGAAACATTCTCACAACAGGTGGAAAGCACAGTGATCTCAGCAGTGTGTTGCTCCCACTTTACTGACCTTCATCGCAACTAGGACTGGTCCTTGACCAAGCTGTACTGCTTAACCTTGAAGTCAGAGACCTGTGAGAGTATCTGAATTCATGGCTGAACAGAGGTATTACAAATGTATCTAAGCGGTTTATCTATTTGGCTGCCTGTTCAGCTTTAAAAACTTGCTCAGGGAATTTTTCAGGATTTCATCTGTGGTTCAACAGAAGAACTGCATTTTCCAACATTGTTTGCATGGCCATTTCCTTAAATTAGTTCACCTTTACTGCCTATTCAGATAAGGGGCACCTGTAGATTAAAAACAAACTGTGCAGCTCTGACATAAGTAAATAATGACCCTGCTATAGGCATAGGCCATTTACGTATCTCCGGAAACCTGGCCATAAAACATCCAAAGATGGCATCATCCCGTTCTGCCTTGTTCCTAGGACAACATTGCTAAGACATTCCCAGCCAATTCAAACCCCCTCACATGATCTTTCTTCAACTTGTTGCAGTAGATCGGAGCTCAGTGATGTGATGTTATGGAGGAGATAGTGGACCACACTGTGTGGGGGTTTGAGAGCTTGCTCCTGTGATAGTGGGGGCCAGCAGTAATGACTGGGAGGATCTAAGCAACATTCTAGCAACAAGGCAGAATGAGATGATGCCGTCTCTAGGAGTTTTTCTGCCAGACTTCAAGACATAAATGGCCTACACCTACAGCAAAGGCATCATCTAACTCTGGTAAACACTGCGCAGTTTATTTTAATCTACAGGTGCCCCTTACCAGCATAGGCAGCTTTTTTCTTTTTTTTTGGTAAAGGTGAACCAACCTTTTAAATATGTTGCAAATGTATTGTAGAAAACATTTTTTGCACAGGCTGAGGTTGGTCTGAATACCCTATTTTTCACTGGTCTCTGGTACAGTCTCTGGTCATCTCCTGTACTGTGTCCGCAGTCTCTGGTCATCTCCTGTACTATGTCTGCAGTCTCTGGTCATCTCCTGTACTGTGTCTGCAGTCTCTGGTCATCTCCTGTACTGGGTCCGCAGTCTCTGGTCATCTCCTGTACTGGGTCCGCAGTCTCTGGTCTGACTTGCACAGGTGACCAGGCTTCTCTTCCACCTATTTTTTTCTCTATTCAATTAAAATAAAGGGGTTTTGCTTGCTTTGAAAAACTAAAGCAAGTAAAGTGCAGCACATTAGTACAGCACAAAGCTGTTTTATAAATGTGAGGGGGTTTTTTTAAACCGTGAAATGGCAAAGGCAAACCAACACTGCTGCTTTATAAATAGGATCCTTAGTCATAAATAAGTTACTGTAATGGTTTGTAAGAGGACTCCGGAACGTACCAAGTTCTGCCTCTGTTGCTGAACGCATGGGCGTAATGGGTGGGTGATCTCCGGCATCAGTTCCTTTCCTTGGACGATTTATACCATCGGTCAATAAAGCTTTAACCTGAAATGTCAAGATAATACACTGCTACACATGTTAAAGTCACAGGATGCAGCCAGAAGCAGTATATCTAAACCTGTGGCAGAACTTTAAAAAGTTCTGTTAAATATGCAAAAGAAGCTTAGCTATAAGGAAGGCTATCTTACATTTTGGATTATAAAAAGACATAAATGAGTATGTTCTCTTAGAGATAACTTCAGAATACACAAAGTTGATGAATAAATGACAAAACATAAACGTGTACATGACATTAAAGTGGAAGGTAATTCTTCCTATACTTAAACCTGCTCCCACCCCCATTCTAAGTCTATTCTAACTACCGTATTTTTTGCTCCATAAGACGCACTTTTTTCCCCCCAAAAAAGGGGGGGGAAATGTCAGTGCGTCTTATGGAGCGAATATGGAGCGGCCAGTCCGGTATTCCCGCCGCCGCCGTGTGAGAATACCGGGCCGGCCGCTCGTCTCTTCTCTGCAGCAGAACCTTACCTGTTCCTCGGTCCAGCGCTGTACAGTCTTCCCGCGCCGGCATCTGTAGTGTGGGCTCTCGGCTGTGACAGCCGGGTGCCCAGTGCGCATGCGCGAGAAGCGCTTGCGCTTTGTGAATGGTTACGGCGTCTTCTGGTACACATGACAGGTCCCAGAAGACGCCGGACCAATCACAAAGCGCAGCGCTTCTCGAGCATGCGCACTGGGCACCCGGCTGTCAGCCGGGTGCCCACACTAAAGGGAGGACAACTCCGCGGGAGCGGGTACCTGTCAAATTCAGATACCCGCTCCCTCCCCAGTCTCTTGGTCATCCCCTGTACTGTCTGCAGTCGCTGGTCATCTCCTGTACTATCTGCAGTCTCTGGTCATCCCCTGCACTTTCCGCAGTCTCTGGTCATCCCCTGTACTGTCCGCAGTCTCTGGTCATCCCCTATACTGTCTGCAGTCTCTGGTAATCCCTTATACTGTCTGCAGTCTCTTGGTCATCCCCTATACTGTCCGCAGTCTCTGGTCATCCCCTATGCTGTCCGCAGTCTCTGGTCATCCCCTGTACTGTCCGCAGTCTCTGGTCATCTCCTGTACTGTCCGCAGTCTCTGGTCATCTCCTGTACTGTCCGCAGTCTCTGGTCATATCCTGTACTGTCCGCAGTCTCTGGTCATCTCCTGTACTGTCCGCAGTCTCTGGTCATCTCCTGTACTGTCCGCAATCTCTGGTCATCTCCTGTACTGTGTCTGCAGTCTCTGGTCATCTCCTGTACTGTCCGCAGTCTCTGGTCATCTCCTGTACTGTCCGCAATCTCTGGTCATCTCCTGTACTGTGTCTGCAGTCTCTGGTCATCTCCTGTACTGTGTCCGCAGTCTCTCGTCATCTCCTGTACTGTGTCCGCAGTCTCTGGTCATCTCCTGTACTGTGTTCACAGTCTCTGGTCATCTCCTGTACTGTGTCCACAGTCTCTCGTCATCTCCTGTACTGTGTCCGCATTCTCTCCTCATCTCCTGTACTGTCCGCAGTCTCTGGTCATCTCCTGTACGATGTCTGCAGTCTCTGGTCATTTCCTGTACTGTGTCTGCAGTCCATTGGTTCAGAATATTTTTTTCTTGTTTTACGCCTCTAAAACCTAGGTGAGTCCTATGGTCAGGTGCGTCTTATGGAGCGAAAAATACGGTAACTAGTAAAAGAAAGATGCTTATGCTTACCTATTCTGTGGGCGCTCCAGTCAGGTCACATGATAGGCTCCTAGAGCCTGCTTCTGTGAGAAGATGGGACAGCCGACATTGGATGCCCCATAGTAAGCCTATGACTGGCATCACCACATAGCCTCTGCAATAATTTTCCATGATCTCTCCTCTTCACTGAAGCCGGCCAATGGAGAGATCTGTGACCGGACCGGAGTACCCCCAGAATAGGCAAGTATAGACATCTACCCTTTACAGGGTAGTTACAATAGGCTAGGAATATGGTGGGAAAAGGTTTAAGTATAGTTAGCATTTGACTGAACTTTCACTTTAATTTTTCTGCACAAAGTAAGAAATATTGCTCAAACACAACAACATTGACAACATAGGGTTGATTTGCTAAAGGAAATAGACTGTGCACTTTGTAAGTGCAGTTGCATTCATTTTCCCCAGAGCTTTGTGAATGTGGTGAAGTCTCACTTTGTAAAGAATACCCAATCAGGCGCAAGGAAAACAAAAACAGCAATTTTGTTTGTACGCGATTGGAAGATGAAAATCAGCAGGGATTTACTACATTCACTAAGCAATGAGTACAACTTCACTTGCAAAGTGCACAGTCTGTTTGACTTTAATAAATCAACCCCTATGAATTTAAAACTGAAGGTTCACTGCTCACCGTATCACCCCAAAAAGGATTGCTGGACTGCTGTTTCAGTGTTCCTTTTAGGTCAAAGTTCTCTGGATAATGTGTGGTTTCTGTTCGGGGATAGCTGATATAACCCTGTGTGTACAATCGCTCTGCAATCTGCATAGTATGCTGTGGGCCCATTCCTGAAACAGAATGTAAATGTGAGATGCGCAGTTTGCTGATCACTTAGAAAGGTGGTCAGATTTGCTTTAATTTTACAAATGACAACAAAGAAAAGTAGAGCTACCACTTTTCTAGTGGATGTTAAAGGTTAAGTTCACCTTTTTAACAAAAATAATAAATGCACATTTTTTTGCAGGTAAAAAAATGTGCATTTATTATTATTGTCCAAAGGAGCCTGTAAAGCATTGCACCAGTGATCAGTAGACCTGTCAGAATTTCTGCTTGCCGTATGGGATGTACGCAAGCAGATATACTGACAGGAAGCTTCAACGTGCTGCCACGGCGCTCCACAGTGCCGTGGTAGTTATTGAAAACTATAAGCCCACAGCCACTAAGGCTACCGGGACTTGCAGTTCATTCATTCATGGAAGTCCATGAATGAATGATGCAGCCATGTGGACGGAGCCCTGCAAAACTCCGCTGTTTTCAAATCTGACATGGTACAGGGAAACTTTTCCTCGTACTATCTGTCAGAGGGGGGGGGGGGGGGGGGGGGCAGCGGGCAATGCTGCAGCTATGGGAACATGTTACATGCTCCCCCTTAAAAACTGGTGGAACATGTAACATGTTCCAAAGGTAAACTTATCCTTTAAAGTGGTATTAAGCCCAACACCAAAAATGTAATACACTGCTCTAAAAAGTTAAAGTTAAAATCAATAACAGACTTCATGAGGGTGGCCTGAGGGCCCGACGTCCTCTAGTGGGCCCTGTACTCACTATCCGGCACCATAGAGCTCAGTTGGCATTTGCCACTGAACACCAGAATTGGCAGGTCCACCACTGGCGCCCTGTGCTTTTCACAGATGAGAGAAGGTTTAGCCCGAGCACATGTAACAGACGTGAAAGGGTCTGGAAAAGTCGTGGAGAATGTTATGCTGCCTGTAACATCGTTCAGCATGACCGTTTTGGTGGTGGACCGGTGATGGTCTGGGGAGGCATATTTATTGGGGGACGCACAGACCTCTATAGGCTAGACAATGGCACCCTGACTGCCATTAGGTATTGGGATGAAATCCTTGGACCCATTGTCAGACCCTATGCAGATGCAGTGGGTCCTGGGTTCCACCAAGTGCACGACAATGCCTGGCCTCATGTGGCGAGAGTATGCAGGCAGTTCCTGGAGGATGATGGAATTGATACCATTGAATTGCCCTCACGCTCGCCTGATCTAAATCCAATAGAACACCTCTGGGATATCATGTTTCGGACCATCCGACGTCGCCAGGTTGCACCTCACACTGTCCAGGAGCTCAGTGATGCCCTGGTCCAGATCTGGGAGGAAATACCCCAGGACACCATCTGTCATCTCATTAGGAGCATGCCCTGACAGTGTCAGGCATGCATACAAGCACGTGGGGGCCATACAAACTACTGAGTACCATTTTGATTTGCTGCAATGAAATTTCAGCAAAATGGACTAACCTGCTGCATCATTTTTTCACTATGATTTTCGGGGTGTCTTTGAATTAAGTCCTCTGTAGGTTGATAATTTCCAGTGCACCCACTCACCAACAATTCAACAGTACAAAAAATGGGCACTGCCCCAGTCTATAACTGAACTTTACAGCAAGGAACACATGGACGGGTGACGCATGTCAAAAAAGAAAAAGTTCCCAGCTCAACTTGCCAGCACTGGACACTCTAGCAGCCATTGTGCCACATGCTGGGTGTCTGGTGCGCTCCTGTACCTTTAAGGAGGGGAAGGCTCCCTCAGGTTCACCTGACCTTGGTCTATCCTTTAAATACATGTGCCTCTACTATGGGGGCTCTCAGAATTTGTAGAGTTAGGACTACAGAATATTGGGGTGCCGTGACGTGGCTCTGTAGCTTACGTATGTATTTGCAAATGTGTGCTAACTAAACCCGTTTTTAACACATACTGTTAGACAGGTTAATTTGGTTTGTTTGCAGGCTGACTGGCAAGTTGAGCTGGGAACTTTTTCTTTTTTGACGTGTTTTCAAAGTGTTCCTCTAATTTTTGGAGCAGTGTATATTGCAGCTTACCAGTCCTTAGATGTGGTGGCTACAGTAGTTTTCTTTTTTAAGGCTTTTTTCCCTCTATTTTCATCTGGTGATCTGGCCAGTAATGCACCTCCTCTGCATTAGAGTGCTCCCACTCTAGATGAATGAGCAAAGGGGGCACAGCAGACAGCAGCATTGCCAGTCTGGCAGGGAGGGTAGTAATAAATGATTTTGTTCGCTTTTAACATTTGATTTTGGAATGAATGGACTTCACTGAAATTATATACGCTGTTAGAAATTAATTTAAAAAAATTTCTTAGAATATGCTTTTCCTAATAATTTTCATTTGAAATTCTACCCATCTATGGCCAGCTTAATAAACCGAAGCCAAACGCCAGGTTACACTTTATAATCAGAGCAAACAGTTTTTTCCCCTTTTGGATAAAGATTTTACAAGAATAAATAAAAGCTGATCATTGTAAGCACCCCTGCCAGTGTTAAATGGTTTTCCTCATCCCTGTAAACTGACACATCTGCAAGAGAAAAACAACAGAATTACTGGCTGGATCACTAGATGAAACAATAAGAAAGAAAGCCTTAAAGTAGAACTATAGGCAAATCTTTTTTTTTTCATTTTGGATAGAGCAAGGGAGGGTTATAACTCAGTCAGATTTTTTTTCATCATCTGTGTCTGACTGCAATGATTTCCCTTCACTTCCTGTCCCATAGCCAAACAGGAAGTGAGAGGAAATCTCTGCAAATTAAGGGAATTCCTTGAGGACTCCCAAGTCACCAGAACTAGCGTCCCCATTGGAAGATTTATCCTCTATTACTTTTCTGGGGACAACCCAAAATTTGGGATTTTTTTTCACTTTCAATGATAATGGTAAACAGGACAAATAGGGTGAATCTTCCTAACAGGGGCACAGACAGCAATGCAAATGTGACAGATGTTCTAGTACCTCTCCACTCTATCCAAAATAAAAAAAAAAAGTTTTACCTTTAGTTATACTTTAAAAAGAAAACACATGCAGCCATCACATCTAAGAACTGGTAAGCTGCAATATAACAAATGATTGCTTTTGGGTTTAATATTGCTTTAAAAAAAATGCTATTTGATTGGATGCTTTTGTTACTATAGGATATATCTCTTTTTTGTTTTTTGAATTATAATACTATTAGATCAGCTAGTTGTATATCTGGAAAGTCATTCAGTATGTATAAAGTCACTCAACAGAGCAAATATTTTTCCAACATACCCAATGCAGAACTTGCCACACGCAACATTTCCACAGTGTTTAATGCCTGCGGTCTCTGCTTAGCCTTCTCTTTCTTACTGACTGATTCCACCTGCAGGCAAAAATACTCATTCTGAATACATTTCAGCACACACACAACACAAAATGTTCAGTGTAACTGGGTGAGCCTGAGTTTACAAAAGAACACCGAAATGTTATTGCAGTGCCTATTTTATCAGACTTTTTAAGTCTTTTAAGGACAGAAAAACAAAGATATTCAGAGGGTGTTCAATACATTTAATAATAGCATGGACAAAGCACAATCAAATGTTTCCCTATTATTGACTACCACTGATACTGCCGAAAAGGTAACCAAATAAACCTTCCACTGATACTGCGCTGATGTCAGCAGATTCATGTAACAGAACGAAATCGATTTTGGGCTGCATTTGAATTTAGAAGAACATTACACACAAAGGCAGATATTAAAATATACTTTGATTTTATTTGATAGCATTATCCAGCATATTTTAATTATAATATATAAGTTATATATACATAGCAAGAAGTATGGCCCCTTTTACACAGGCGTTCTGTATGTCTGTTTCTCATCCGTCTGCTTACAGATGATTGTTTAATTAAAAAATGAAACTGAGGATAAACGGATGTAGATGATCCAGTTTTTGCATTAATTGTTAGGAGCCGGCACCCACCAGCGTCCTAACAACCAGTGACTGATCTCTGCTGTCAGCAGGGATTCTGCTGTGTGTACTGCAGACAAGGGAGGGGGGTGGAGAAAGGCAGGAGAGGAGAAGATACAGTGAGGGGGCAGTATGTATAGACAAGCTACATCATATGCTGGTGCTGACTGTCATTGTCAGGTTTTTTTTTTCTCCTTTATGTCATAGAAACGAGAAGGAGCTGTCATTCGGCCCCACCACTGAAGTAAACAAAGGGGCGGGGTCACCATGTGATATCACTAGCAAGGGCCGAATGACAGCTCCTTCCTTGGTGCTATAAAACCAAAAAAAAAACAAAAAAAACACTGCTCTTCTCCACTCCTGCCTCTCTTCTTGCACCTCCCCCCACCCTTCACCCCCACAAAGTGGACCTGTCACTTTTATGCTATTACATAGGGAACTATTGGTCCCAATAGCAATAAAATCATAATTTAAAAAAATAAACACTTAAAAAAAAAACGCAGGGGCGCTTACATAAAAAAAAGGCAGTTGTGCTACACAAGTTACATATCACTGTGCACGCCAGAGTGAGAGCAATGATTTTAGCACCAGAGCTCATGTTGAATGCTAAACTGATGACCTGCAGGGGCTTTTAAAGCAACGCTATATGGAAAATATAAGGTATTGATGTTTTTTCGCTATTTCGCAGATGCATGCACATTTAATGTTTGACATGTTGTGTGTCTACTTACTTGGTGAAACTTCATCTTTTATATTTGCACACAAGGTTCTCAGTTATCCTAGCTGTGTAAATCTAACATACACTGCTAGTGCTATGTCATACATGACACAAAAACAAACATTTACCTGTTCTTAATGGAACATGATGTCAAAATTCAACCTCATAATTTTTTAAACCAACTGTAAAAGTTATTTACATCTGAAAAATGTCTGATGCCAAGGACTTTAAATTTGCTAAGTGCTGCTTATTACTTGTTGTTAAACCCCATCTTATTCCAAATTATGCTTTGATCAGCTATTCTGTTGGGAAAAACTGCAAAGTACAGCCAACCTACAGAAGAGGCTAGCAGGAAGAAGTTCATTTTTATGATGCCCAATAATTATTTATTGTACAGTAACTGTGTCTCATTGAAACAAACTGCTCAATTACAAAACATTGAAATGTAAGGCCCTTTTAGGGTCCATTCACACCAGATGTAGTGGAATGTTTTCTTGACAACACCAACTGCATAGAGAGTCCAAAATCCAGCTTATCCTATGGACTATGAAGTGTATGTAAATGTACTAGAATGTAGTGCCATGCACATTAAAGCCTAAAGAAGAAGACGAAAGTGACTTCAGAAAATGTAAGCTTAGGAAAAATGCACTGCAAATACCTGCAAATGTGCATAAAATTTTTGAGTCAAATGCATGGCACCGTGCACACAAAAAAAGCGCAGTAATCGTTCAGTTTCTGATGTGAATGGGCCCTGCTGCAAACTGCTGCTTGCACATTTTAAGTATCTTCAGGTGCTTGCACAACATCTTGGTTGTCATTTTCTAGAACCCAAAAATCTCGGGTCATCTTGGCATCTTGACCTAGCTTTCTGGATCAATAGTCTGACCCAATCCTTCAAAGTTTCTAAGTCTTACTGTTCGCTCAGCATGGTGATGACTGGCTTCCCTGACCACTGATATTAGAGAGGCAAAGGGGGTAGGGTGCTGCTCTCAATTCAAAAGGCTGGGTGATCTTTAAAAGTCAGAAGAAGGTGGAACTTGCAGGCACTAGGAGTTTTCTGCTATGCGGGCTAGCAGTAGTTCAGGTATATATTTTTATTTCAGGTATGCTTTAAACTTGATAAAAAAGGTACCTTAGCTTCCCTGCTTGTCTTTGTGATATTTAGGAACAACTGAGCAATCTCTCTGTCGAAGACCCGCACTCGATCCCAGTCCAGTGTAAGAGGATGTTCTTGGCCACGGCTCACCTGAACAAAGAAAAGAAAGGCTTTGAGGTCACTTGATCAAATCACATTGATTTTTATCATTGCAAAAGACGTGTAATGTTTTGTTGTTTCCTAAGAAAAAAAATATATTTTATTTATTTTTAACTATTCTATAAAAATGTTTCATATTTATAGATTGTGGCAGGTATGGCGATACATTTGTTTATGATCTCCACCACATTTTCTGAGTTATTTTACTGCTTTGATGTGGAAAGCCTGTCAAAACCAGGTACCCGCTCCCCCCTCCCCCCCAAAAGGTGCCAAATATGACAGTGGAGGGGGAGAGGAGGCAAATAAGCAGAGCTTCCGCTTTTGAGTGTAACTCCGCTTTAAGCAACATCATGTATGATTTAACCATTTCTAATCTGTGTACTTTTGATATGTTGATCTACTTGACTGTAGCTATCTGCTGTTAGTACCTGAACTCTCTGTATTGTTATTGAAAATCTCAAGAAAATGAATAATACAAAAAAATAAAATAAGATACATATAAATTAGTTTGGAAAAAAAAGAAAAAGAAAAATGACTAAACTGTTACATTTTATCCTTAAAGTCCTTCGTATGATTACATTATGTACTTTTAACCACTTCCTGTCCGAACACTTTTACCCCCTTCCTGTCCAGGCCAATTTTCAGCTTTCAGTGCTATCACACTTTGAATGACAATTGCGCGGTCATGCAACACTGTACCCATGTGAATTTTTTAGCATTTTTTTGAAACAGACAAAGCTATATTTTGGTGGTATTTATTCACCACTGGGATTTTTATTTTTTTTGCTATGTAAATGAAAAAGCCCAAAAATTTTGAAAAAAGTGTTTTTCTTATAAAATTTTGCAAATAAATCACATTTCATCATAAATCTTGACCAAAATGTATTCTGTCATCTTTTTAGTAAAAAAAACAAAAAAAAACCCAAATTAGTTTATAACCAAAAATTATAATTTTGAAAACATTTGTTTACATTGTTATTTTATTTTTTTATATTATTATTTATGTTTTTTTTTTTACTTTCACCCTAGCAGTACAAGGTCACCATGGTGACACTGTACTACTTGCAGGGGGTGATGAATTTTTTTTTTTTTTTTACACTGATTGCTTTTACACCCATAAAGGCTGTAAAAGCAATAATTTCTTCTTCTCTCTGGCTGCATTCTTGCAGCCACTGAGAACTACTGTGTGAGCTGTGATTGGCCACAGCTTGTCACATAGTACAAGGCTGTTGTGGATAGCCTTGTACCATGTGACCTCTGTGCTCATTCACAGATTTCACACGTAGTAAGCAATGATGTCAGAAGTGACATCTTGCTTACTACTCTACATGTGATCACTGATTGGCCAATCAGTGATCACATGATCGGGACCTCGCAGAGAGGTCCCGTACGACGATCGTTGTTCCACTGTGTCCAGAGGACACAACGGGCACCAGATCGCGGTGCTGCACGCTCCCAGGAAGCACGCACAAGCAAGGGGCAGGGAGGCCGTTTATAAACGGCCACCTGACCCTGCACTGCCACCATCCGGACGTTTATATACAACGGCCGGACAGGAGGTGGTTAAAGGAAACTATTAAACAACAATCAAGCAAGGAAAAGATGACCCTTGTAGGTGAAAAGCAAAATAAGTGAAAAAAGGAAGAAGAGCACACCGACCTAGTGCAATAGAAATGTCCACATATTATTATAAAGTTCATGAACACATTTTGATGAAAGCAGAACTTGCATATGGCCTGTATTTCAATGAGATGAGCCCACTTCACCGGGGTCAGACACAGAAGGAGACTTTCTGCATTACGGCCCAATGATGTTAGGAGGGAGAGATCAACTCAGGATGGCAGAGAGCAGCATCCTCTTTGCTCTGGAGAGAGCACATGTACAGCTCCAAACATTGTGATGGGCAACTATGACAAAAATTACACTTTCTAGAGTCTATATCTAAACAAATAACATTGTTGGGTGCTGCTTCATTGAGGCTCCAGAATAATGAGGACACAGCTTTACACTATCCTGAGAAGAGAGACATGCTCTGCCCCCCTACCCCAAACACCTATGGACCTTCACACAGTAAGCATCATAGCTGGCCACAGTGAGCATGCTCATCTCACTTAGGGACTATTACAAGGCTATATACATCTACATTTGTTTTTAATAAATCTGGAGCTTTTATTGCACCAGGTTGGTGCACTGTTCTTCCTTTCTCCACTTTAAGTAGGACCTTCCCTGTCTGTAATAGTGAAGCTGCAAAATTGGTGCCATTTCCTTCCTGCTGCTGCCTTTTTTGACTGAACTAAACTGACCATTAAGTTTGTTCATATTGCTGTTATAGACTTTAGTGTGCTTTAGACCAGGTTCACAGTAATGCGGTGCAGGATACTGTATGTAATTCACACAGGAATCGTACGGCATTCCTGTGCGAATTACAGGCGATGTCTGTGGGTCGTGATTTGAGCCATACAATGTATGGCTCAAATCACATCGCATCCGCACCAAAAACGTGAAGTACCCTTTTTTTTACCCGCACCTGAATCGCATTGCATGAGTGTTCTCACCCATGCGATGCAATTTCTGTCAATCACACTGCGTTTTGAGATCTGTTTCAGATTGTCATTAATTTAACATTGACACCCGCACCAGATCGCTTGCACACCATGCGACTGCAACGTGGTGTGGGAAACGCACAGGATGCAAGTGTACAATCCAAACGCACACGTTCCTGCGTTAAAAATTGCTGTGTGTATAAGTGGGTGCTGCACTGATCGTCAGCTGGAACTGAACAGTATCAGCAAGGGAGAATGTCACCAGCACACCGAGAATCACCAATATGGGTCCAAAAGTTTTAATGAACGATCACAGTTACAGCAAGGCAACGTTTCGGAGTCTCGCAGGACCCCTTCATCAGGCATGTGACCATAAGATTCGCAGCGTTTCCCACACCGCATCAGTGAGATGAAAAGTAGAAAAATAACTTTTCCTGAAGAAATTCTAAAGTTTATTGGTTGGTACGAAACATTTCTTTTAGACACATTTACACAAGGCTCAAGTTCACCATCATCAATATGACCCACCTTGACTTGAAGAACCCAGTAAGTCTCAGGTTTGAACGACTGAATCTTGTCATGTCTCTCCACACAAAATCCCAATGTGGGGGTCTGGCAGGGACCAAATGATATTAAAGAGCTATCCAGGTTACCATATTTCCCTTGAAAATACTTAGTCTGGAACCTGTATGGCAAACAAAAAAAAAGTGAAACATCTTAAGCTTTTCTAGACTTTTCATGATATGTAGATTAGCTGTCAATAAGCAAAATGACTAGCTGAGAATTAGCCCATAACTAATCGTTGTTTATCACACAGCTGGCCTGACAGGCAGAAGTAGTAAATATGCTAATAACACCTCCATTTCCTCTTTTCATGGAGAACATGGCTCTGTCATTATCTGTTGAAAAATCTGTTTGCTATAAGCACTTTCAGCACTGAAAACTCTCATTAGGGTTCCTTAATGTTTCACTTGAATGGGTTGCCGTGCCCTGGGACATGCAGGAAAGAAGTCCCTGCACTATTTTTGAAATTGCAGACCGCATGGGAACCTAGGTTCCCAGTACGTTTGTGATTTCCAGTACAGGCAGCGTGCCATTAGGATTAATGTCACCTGCCTGTAGGTCCCGCATTTCTTAGCATGGGTGGTTGTGGCTGCTGGAATTTGTGCAGAGCAGAACCACCTGCACAAACATGAACCTAGACTTAACAGCACTATCTTTACCTAAGAATTTTTTTACAGTTACATAGGCCCACCTTAGATCAATGTATGCATGCATATTCCATACTTGGTCAATGGCTGTGGAAGCTGGAAATGACTGAAACAAGCACCATTACCACAGTGATTGCCACTAGCCTGCATGACACACGCCAAGCGGCTACCCAGCTGCTTGGTGAACACAACAGGTCTCAATAAATGCAAAGCATTCTCTGACTGGACAAGGTGGAGAGGCAGGGCTGGCGAAGTCATGATCTCCATCTCGTCCAATCAGAGAATGCTTTGTATTCACTGAGAAAATACAAGGTATTCCCTGAATGACACTCGTGACAAGCAAGGGACCTTCTGTGTTCACTAAGCAGCACAGCAGCAACTTGGCATGGGCCCCAGAAGTCAGTGGTGATCACAGTAATAGCGATGCCTACTACAGTGATTTTCATCTTCCATGGGCATCGCCCAGTTATGGCACATGCATCATTCTATTGGTCCAAGCTGGACCAATGTAACTGTGCAAAACAGTCCATACCTAAAACTTAATCTTTAAGGCTATCCTTATTAAACTATACAATTCCTGAATGGAAAACAGCATTACTAATGGTTTGCTTGATTCGGAAGAGCTGTATTAAATGAGATTTTGTGATCATTTGTACTGCATACACTGAGGTTGCCACACAATGGTGCTATGTCTATTCTTATGGTACAATTAGCTGTAATTAAAATTTTCATCTGATTTACCACTGTCGGTAATATTTTACAGTAAAGGTTTATACAGTATACAGCTTCTAGGCTTGCAGTGTCCTCTGTGAAGTTTGTGTCAGGATTGCATACATTTTCATGGATCAACATTTCCTATACAGTCACCGGCCACTTTATTAGATACACCTGTTCATTTGCTTGATAACACAAATTGCTAATCAGCCAATCACTTGCTGAAGTTCAAACCGAGCATCAGAATTGGAACAAAGGGGATTTAAGTGACTGAGCGTGTCATGGATGTTGGTGCCAGACAGGCTGGTGTATTTCAAAAACTGCTGATCTACTGGGATTTTCATGCACAGCCATCTCTAGGGAAAGTGAAACTCATCAGACCAGGCAATGTTTTCCATTCTTCTATTGTCCAATTTTGGTGTGTGAATTGTAGCCTTCATTTCCTGTTCTTAGTGGACAGGAGTGGCACCAAGAGTAGTCTTCTGCTGTCGTAGCCCATCTGCTTCAAGGTTTGTGCGTTCAGAGATAGTATTCTGCATACTTTGGTTGTAAGGAGTGGTTATTTGAGTTACTGTTGTCCTTCTATCATTTCGAACCAGTCTGCCCATTCACCTCTGACCTCTGACATCAAAGCATTTTCTTCCACACAACTGCCGTTCACTGGATATTTTCTCTTTTTTAGACCATTCTCTGTAAACCCTAAAGATGGTTGTGCGTGAAAATCCCAGATCAGCAGTTTTTTAACCATTTGACGCCCGGCCTATGGCCAAATGGCGTCCGCAAAAATGTATTAGCTTTCCGGGAGGCCGCCATATGGCGTCCTCCCGCACATGCGCAGTTTGCGCGCTTGTAGAGCTGCGCAGTGGCGCGATCTGACACCGGCCGTGTACCTCTGAAATGGCCGATGACAGATCTGAGTACCGGCCCCCGTTGCCGGTACCATGTGACCTGCTGTGACCAATCACAGCAGGTCACATGACAGTTGTATACAGTGGATGGCTTCATTCATGCCATCTATTGTATACTAGTGTCTAGCTGTGAATGGTCACAGCTAATCACATGTACATGTCATGTGATTAGCTGTGGCCAAATCACAGCTAAGCACAAAAAAAAAAACCCTGAATGAATCGATGTCATTCAGGTAAATGCTTGCTTATAGCAAAGTAATTCTTTGCTACAAGCAAATTGTGTAAAAAAAAAAAAAAAATACTGAACACTTCCCCAAAGTAGTACAATGTTACTATGGTAACATTGTACTACTTTGGTCATAGTAAAATATAAAAATAAATCTTAAAAAAAATAAAACAAATGTAATAAAAAATTTAAAATAAAAAATATATATATATATATATATATTTTTTTTTTTTTCACATTGTCACCAGTCAGTGTCCCTGATCACTGCCATGCCAGCTATATGATGACGCTGTACTGCACTGGTGACAGTATTTAAAAATTTTTTTTATTTTTTCATTTTCCGAAAAATTATGACAAAAAAATTATGACAAAAACTTAAAAAAACTCGCCATGCCTCTTATGAAGTACGTTGAACTGTCTACTTTGCAAAAAGTGGTCATTTGGGGGATATCTGTACTATTCTGACAATCTTGGACCTCAAGAAATTAGATTGGCTGTCAGTACTTCAGGATTGATCAATATTCAGATCTATACCATAGTTTGTGAACTCTATAACTTTCCTACACACTAAAAAATACATCCTAATTTGGGTTATTTTCACCAAAGACATGTAGTAGGATACATCTCAGCCTAAATTTATCAAGAACAATTATTTATTCGCAAACTTTTATAACAGAAACAAAGAAAAACGTGTTTTTTTTCAAAATTTTCGGTCTTTTTTGTTAATTTAGCAAAAAATAAAAACCCCAGCGATTATTAAATACCACCAAAAGAAAGCTCTAGTTGTGTGAGGAAAATGATAAAATTTTAGTTTGGGTACAATGTTGTATGACTGCGCAATTGTCCTTCAAAGTGTGAGAGCGCTGAAACCTGAAAAATGGCCTGGGCAGGAAGGCGTAAAATTGCACGGTATTGAAATGGTTAAATACTCAGCCCAATCCATCTGGCACCAACAATCATGCCACGTTCAAAGTTTCTTAAATCTTCTCTCTTCCCCATTCTGATGCTCAGTTTGAACTTCAGCAAGTTGTCTTCACCACGTCTACATGGCTGAATGCATTGAGTTGCTGCCATGTGATTGGTTGATTAGCAATTTGTGTTATCAAGCAATTGAACAGGTGTATCTAATAAAGTGGCTGGTGAGTGTACATAGCTTTATGCAGGCCATAGACGGGGAGAAAAACGGCCGATTTTTCTTTTAAAAAACGAAAAATCGGTCGTTCAACCGGCCGACGTTACCAGCAATGGTAAAAAAAAAATCGGCCGATTTTCATCCCGTCTACAGCCGGCAAAAAGTGTCCCTGCAGAGAGCTCTGCTATTTCTTTGACAGTTCTTTGACATTTATAGCGGTTGCAACAATGTATCTATGTTTTTATTCGGAAACAAAGAGATACAATGTTGCAACCGCTGTAAATGTCAAGGAACTGTCAAAGAACTGTCAAAGAAATAGCGGAGCTCTCTGCAGGGACTTTTTGCCCTACTGGAATTCCTCTTATTTTTCATCCTTCTTCTTCTTCATCATCATCATCCTCTTCTTCCTCTTCATCATCCTCTTCTTCTTCATCATCCTCATCTTCTTCTTCTTCATCATCCTCATCTTCTTCTTCATCTTCATCATCATCCTCTTCTTCTTCATCATCATCCTCTTCTTCTCCTTCTTCTTCATCATCCTCTTCTTCATCATCATCCCCTTCTTCTTCTTCTTCATCATCATCCCCTTCTTCTTCTTCTTCACCCTCTTCTTCTTCCTCTTCTTCTTTTTTTCTTCCTCTTGCAGGTCACTGCTCATGCGCAGATTTTTTATCGGTAAAAAATCGGCCGATTTGCCCATCATTGCCGCAAAAATCGGCCAATCGGCAAAATCGGCCGATTTTTTTCCAACTTTACCAATAAAAAAAATCTGCCAAAATACCGAAAAACGGCCGAACAAATAGCCCACTAACGATCCGAAAATCGGCCAATTTTATTTTCGGCCGAAAAATCGGCCGATTTTCGACCCATCTATGGCCTGCATTACTGTGTCCCACAAGTCCTTTTTGTCTTCCATTTTACCGTCACATCTATCCCAGCATAATACCCAATCCCCTCTAGGTAGTTAAATGAACATAAAAATATATGTAAAATGTGATTTGAAAAGAAAGCAATTGTCAACTTATATAAGAAAAAAATACATAAGCACATCTGCACTAGAAATAAGAACATGACATTTACCTGGTGAATGCACAGCCAATTCGTAGGTCAAGCTCCTGTCTGGCATCTACAGAAAGAGCTTCATTCTTATTGGGCTCCCCCAGTCTGTTCATGGCATTCATGATATCTGTATCTGTGATGGAGCTAAACTTGGCACGATAAATTGTTCGCTCCCCACCATGTGCTTTATTCATCCCTGGCAGCACAGCATCTAAGACCTGAGAGAAAGGCCAGCAACATAAATGATGGGTTGTACAGGATTTATCAAAACAAACTGAGAAAATCTCACTAGCACTTCTTAGAAGATAAATGTTTCTATTGCTGCAAAGGTTTAAAGAATGTTAACTGGAATTAGGCACTTACTTAAAGTAAGTAAAGTTTCGCTGCTAGCTCTCCATTTAGGATCTTTTGGACAAATTTTATTTATAAAATTGGAGGATCTTACTGTGTATGGAGCTGTGTTTCTCTATTAATCTCCTAGGAATATTGACTATACTAGAATTTATGGCTGACAAATTTTAACACATTTATGTTCAATTACGATTGATGTAACTTTTATTCATCTTTGTGATGCCTTTAGAGTCTCAATTAGGGGGGGTTTCCACCAACAGTTTGGTACATTCTGAGGAAAGAAGAACGCACTGGTGAGCTCAGCAACAGAATGTACCAAATCTTGATTGTAGACTTTGACAATGATACGTCCATCTCCTGGAGAGTGTCCTTCACTTTTCTGGATGTTGTGAATGGGTTTTTCTTTACCATAGATAGGATCCTACCATCATCCACCACTGTTGTCTTCCTCGGACATCCATGCTCACCAGTGCGTTCTTCTTTCCTCAGAATGTACCAAACTGTTGATTTCGCCACTCCTAATGTTGCTGCTATCTGTTTAGTTTTTGAAGCCTTACAATGGTCTGTTTTGACTTGCATGGACAGCTCCTTTGAACTCAAATTGTAGGTTCACAGCAAAAGATTCCAAATGCAAATACCACATTTAGAATCAACTCTAGACCTTTTACCTGCTTAATTGATGAAGAAATAACAAAAGGAGTAGCCCACAACTGGCCATGAAATAGCTTTTGATTGAATTGTCCAATTACTTTTGGTCCCTTGAAAAAGGGGGATGGTTCTTAAGAGCTGTAATTCCTAAACCCTTCCTCCAATTTGGATGTACATACCCTCAAATTAAACCTGGGAGTGTGCACTTTCAGCCCATATCCATTATATAACTATAGCTTGAATATGTTTTGGTAAAAACATGAAAAAAACTAAAATTGTGCCTGTGTCCAGATATATATGAACTGTAGATGTTGCTGGTGTGCTGGAAAGATGGCGACATATAGACACTAGCCTCTGTGCACATCAAGGATATGCAAGTCCCCTTGACAGAGGAAAGCTACAACAGACCTGGTGGATTCCATGTGGAATATAAGCCCAAATGAAAACATTTAGTGCTTTGAAATCCAAGCTTGGTGAATGTTCTCTTTTTATTTGTGAACAGGTTGGAGTAAGACCGCTGAAACTATAAAGCCACAAATAATGGAGCAATGACACCCTGTTCCAGAAGGGCTACCTGAAGAACTGCTAATCTGTGCAGTGAAACATGGAGGTTGGAATTGAAAAACTGAGGAGAGGGCTGGGAGTGAAACTCTAGCATGTAGCCTCTGGAAACCATCTCCCGCAACCAAGCATCTGGGATGCAAGCCATCCAAATGTCCGCAAACGCAAACAGACATCCCCCACTTTGGAATGTGGGACACACATTCACACCAAGAATTGTCTGGGAGTTTAGTAGACGTGGAGTTCCTGGACTTGTGGTTGGCCTGGGAGCTGACTTGGACTCTTTGGAGTAACCTTCAGTGAAGGATAAGCTTTCCCAAAGTGAGCCTTAGGTTTCATTCACTGAGGAAGATGGGTGTTCATAGCATCTGTGGCATTCTTGATTTTGATATCTGTTAAAATTGTAGGTTCACTGCTGCAGCTTTTTTATTTCAAATGTTCCATGATCAAGGGATCAACCATCATAGTGGTCAGAACCCTTATAATAGCCACAAAACCTGGATGCAGAGTCAGGCCTGCCAGAGAGAATAAGGCCATGAATACTATTCTACCATTAAAGGCTAATGTATCCTTAGGCAGGGTATACACTGCACTCACAGATGCCTGCAACAACACAAGCGATGTTCTATTGTAGTCTGACAGGGAGGATCTCTTCCCCCCTTTAGAATACACAAATCAGTGCTGCAGCAATTGGCTGCAACTGCTGATCGAATGCTGGTTTTGCAGCATGACTGGCTGACAGAAGCTGGTCATAAGAACAGCTTCTGGTGAACAGCCAGCAGTACACATGTACCAAAATGTGGCCAGTTTCTGCTGAACCAGCAGACTTTCTGTAGGTGTATACCCACCTTAAGGCTGTAGAGAGGGTCACCAACCACTTACTATTGGGGTTGTTCAGGATGGGCCCATCTTTCATCCAAATTCTGTATATTTTGTTAAAATGGGACAGTGCAGACCATATTTTAACAAAGTCCTCTCTCAATATATCCTAGTCTCCATAAAGGAAGACCTGGAACAGCAGGGGGTGCCAGAAAGGTCTTGGCAATCTTAGGAGCTCCAAAGGATCCTGGACTGGAGACAGAGCTGGTAGAAGTGTCCTCTAGTTTTAAGGTGGTGCATACCACATCGGTAAAAGCCAAAACGGTTTTCCTTATTTTGAGAGTGATGGCAGAAGACTTTGAGTCCTCAGAGGCAGATTCCTCTGGCAAGGACTGGAGAATCAGTGCCAGACTCCTGCCTGTCCCAGTGGCTGGTTAAAGGCTGCTTATGCTATGGGCGCTTCAGATATACTGTATAATCTGCAGGGCACATTTGTGACCTCTGTTTTCAGAGTTAGCAAACACCTGTGTTTTTTGGCCCCTAAAGTCATGCATGACTCCTAGACTCTAGAAGCAGAGGGCAAAAAGATTCCAGGCTTCAGATGTTGGCCACATCAGTAGGCATGCTGCAAGCACCCCCAGAAGCATTAGTGGAGTGTGAGCTGGGGGTATAGTGGGAATGTCTCCTTTGTGTCTAGAATCAGATTTATTGCAACCACAAGGCTGACATGTAGCTCATAGTATAATGCAAGGCCCCAAGTATTAACACCCAACCACAAGGTTTTGGGTCAAAATGCCAGAGGTAACAAAGTCACTAATGGTGGGCAGCAAGAAAGGAAAGAGGATTGGGACTCCACGTGGCTCCACGTGGCTTCTGCAAGCAGGAGCAGCAGCAGTGAAGAGCTTTCTCGAAGCTGAAAGAGACCACAGAGGGGTTGATTTATTAAAACTGGAGAGTGCGAATCTGGTGCAGCTCTGCATAGAAACTTCAGCTTCCAGGTTTTTTTTTGTCAAAGCTTAACTGAACAAGCTGAAATTAGAAGCTGATTGGTTACCATGCACAGCTGCACCAGATTTTTCACTCTCCAGTTTTAGTAATTCAACTTCAGAGTGTGCGTGTGATTCTCCACCCAGTGGACGGAGCCCTCACAGAGGTGTCCGTTTATGAACCAGCGGTAAATGATCGCTGCTCAGTTCTCCGGCATTCTCGGAGAACACAGTTCTCCTGTGAATACCTTTTATGAAGCGGTGTAGATAAGTTCTCCGAATGAAGGGAGAACGATCTACAAACACTGGAAAACGTCTACTTTTAATATAATCTCGCAAGATTACAGTAAGAGGTCAGTTTACTAAACAGAGGTAAATTATCGCTGCTCAGTTTGCGGTTCCTCCGAATCTCCAGCTCTGGGCTGGAGAATCTGGAGGGAGAACACAGATCTCCAGTGAAGGGCTGACATCGCTCCTCGCTGATCTCCAGAGTGTCATAAACTGTGAATGACTAGAGAGTAGATCCTCTGTATCGCAGCTATTCTCTGTGTCATAAACGGACACCTAAATGCCTCAGCGTTAATCCTTTCTGTGGAAAAACCAACAGAAGAAAGCAAGAAATTTGAAAGCTACAAGCAGACCAAATAATTAAGTAACTGCTTGTCCTCATTCTGAATGGCCTTCTCACAAAGTGAGTCCTCAGATACAGGGTGAGTGCTGAGGCAATATCAGCAGCTCTGGATCTGGAAATTGCTTCCTAGCTAACTGGTTACCAGATAACGGTCTGGAAAGAGCCTTAAGTTGAACCCAATGTTCGAAGATCACCTCCACAATGTGGGGCAATGGCAGTGATGTATGAAGTATCGTGATTGAATGAACAAATTGGTGAGACTTTCTCCTGGAAAACAGAAGAAAAGGACCCTAACAAAAAAATTTAAAACAATTAATGATTCATGTGTCCCTTAATGGATGAGAAAAAAAAACAACAAGAAAAACAACTGCTCTGTCAATGCTGGTGCCTTACTGCAGTAGATATGTCAATCTTGATTTTTTTCCATATACAGTGGGGCAAAAAAGTATTTAGTCAGCCACCAATTGTGCAAGTTCTCCCACTTAAAAAGATGAGAGAGGCCTGTAATTGGCATCATAGGTAGACCTCAACTATGAGAGACAAAATGAGAAAAAAAATCCAGACAATCACATTGGCTGATTTGGAAAGAATTTATTTGCAAATTATGGTGGAAAATAAGTATTTGGTCACCTACAAACAAGCAAGATTTCTGGCTCTGACAGACCTGTACCTTCTTCTTTAAGAGGCTCCTCTATCCTGCTCTCATTACCTGTATCCATGGCACCTGTTTGAACTTGTTATCAGTATAAAAAACACCTGTCCACAACCTCAAACAGTCACACTCCAAACTCCACTATGGTGAAGACTAAAGAGCTGTCGAAGGACACCAGAAACAAAATTGCAGACCTGCACCAGGCTGGGAAGACTGAATCTGCAATAGGCAAGCAGCTTGGTGTGAACAAATCAACTGTGGGAGCAATAATTAGAAAATGGAAGACATACAAGACCACTGATAATCTCCCTCGATCTGGGGCTCCACGCAAGATCTCACCCTGTGGGGTCAAAATGATCACAAGAACGAAGAGCAAAAATTGGTGGCTGACTAAATACTTTTTTGCCCCACTGTATACACTTCAACACTTCACTGGCTAAAATAGACCAGCTTACCTTTACTAGCCACTTAGGCGCTGCAATTTTAAATTGTAAGGGATTCAACAGCCTAATTCCGTGCCCCCTATCCGTAAATGCAAAATCACGTATATTTACATAATTTTGCACAGCGAGCCCACCCTGTAGCAGTACATATGCTATGGGGTGGTCTTAAAGTGGATAAAATATTGCAGTTTCATCTGCAGTAGTCTCTCCTCTGATTGGAAGTATACCCTCATTTTCTGTGTGACAGGCTGTCTTATCTCCTGCTTAACTTCTTGCCGACCGCGCATAGCCGAATGACGGCTTCACCGCGGCCGGCCAGTTCTGAGTGGACGTCATATGACGTCCTCCCAGAACGCGCTCTCCTGCGCGCCCCAGGGGGCGCGCACCCGGCGATCTCCGTGATCGCTGTGTTCTACGGACACAGCTGATCACGTGATGTGGTGAAAGGCCGATCCCACCGGCCTTTTACCACGTGATCAGCGGTGTCCAATGACACGCTGATCACAGGGAAATGCAAGTGCCGGTTCTCGGCTGCACTTTCCTCACGCTGTCAGATCGTGAGGAAAGTACTGCCGAGAACCGGCAGTTGTCAGAGCGGGGATCGGCACCGATCATCAGGGCACTGATGATCAGTGCCCTGATGATCGGTGCCCAGCAGTGACACCCGCAAGTTCCGCCCAGCAGTGCGCCCACTAGCCCCGCCCACCCGTTCCCAGCAGTGCCCCCACCTGTGCCCAGCAGTGCCCCCACCTGTGCCCAGCAGTGCCCCCACCTGTGCCACTCTGCAGTGCCACCTACCTGTGCCCAGAAGTGCCACCTACATGTGCCCAGCAGTGCCACCCACCTGTGCCCACCCACCAGTGCCACCCACCTGTGCCCACCAGTGCCACCCACCTGTGCCCACCCACCAGTGCTGCCCACCAGTGCCACCCACCAGTGCAGCCCAGCAGTGCTGCCAGTCAGTGCCACCAGTCAGTGCCCAGGGGTTGTGCCAGTCAGTGCCGCCAGTCAGTGCCCAGAAGTGATACCAGTCAGTGCCGTCTATCAGTACCCATCATCAATGTCACCTATCAGTGCCGCCTATCAGTGCTGCATATCAGTGCCGCCTATCCGTGACCCCTAATTAGTGCTGTCTATCAGTGCCGCCTATCCGTGCCACCTCATTAGTACTGCCTATCAGTGCCCTTTAGTGCTGCCTATCAGTGCCCATCAGTGCCGCCTCATCAACGCAAATCAGTGAAGGAGAAAAAATACCTGTTTGAAAAATTTTATAAAAGAAACAAATAAACTTTTTTTTTTTTTTCAAATTTTTTGCACTTTTTTTAATTTATAGCGCAAAAAGTAAAGCGCCCAGTGGCGATTAAATACCACCAAAAGAAAGCTCTATTTGTGAGAAAAAAATGATCAAAATTTCATATGGGTACAATGTTGCATGACCGCGCAATTGTCAATCAAAGTGCGGCAGCGCTGAAAGCTGAAAATTGGCCTGGTAAGGAAGGGGGTATAATTGCCTGGTAGGCAAGTGGTTAAAGAGGAATTTTACTCTTATATAAAAAAAACTACAAAAAAAGGCACCTTTAGAAACATTTAGTACTGGCAGATTGAGATCTGGTGACTGTGGAGGCCATTGGAGTACAGTGAGCTCATTGTCATGTTCAAGAAACCAGGTGATTTGAGCTTTGTAACATGGTGCATTATCCTGCTGGAAGTAGTCATCAGAAAATGCATACACTGGAGTCATAAAAGGATGGACATGGTCAGCAACAATACTCAGGTGTGACGTTTAAACAATGCTCAAATGGTACTAAGAGGCCCAAAGTGTGCCAAAAAAATATCCCCCATACCATTACACCACCACAAGCCTGAACTGTTGATACAAGGCAGGATGGATCCATGCTTTCATGTTGTTTATGCCAAATTTTGACACTACCATCTGAATGTCGCAGCTGAAATCGAGACTCATTAGATCAGGTAACGTTTTTTTCAACCTTTTATTGTCCAATTTTTGTGATCCTGTACGAATTGTAGCCTCCGTTTCCTGTTCTTAGCTGACAGGAGTGGCACCAAGTGTGGTCTTCTGCTGCTGTAGCCCATATGCTTCAAGGTTTGAAGTGTTGTGCATTCAGAGATGGTATTCTGAATACCTTGGTCGTAACAAGTGTTTATTTCAGTTACTGTTGCCTTTCTATCATCTTGAACCAGTCTGCCCATTCTCCTCTGACCTCTGACCTCTGACATCAACAAGGCTTTTTCTCCCACACGACTGCCGCTCACTGGATATTTTCTCTTTTTTGGACCATTCTCTATAAACGCTAGAGATGGTTGTGCGTGAAAATCCCAGTAGATCAGCAGTTTTGTATATAATCAGACCAGCTCGTCTGACATTAACAACCCCGCCATATTTAAAGTCACTTAAATCCCCTTTCTTCCCCATTCTGATGCTCAGTTTGAACTTCAGCAAGTCATCTTCACCACTCTAGATGCCTAAATGCATTGAGTTTCTGCCATGTGATTGGCTGATTAGCACTTTGTCTTACCAAGCAATTGAACAGGTGTACCTAATAAAGTGGCCAGTGAGTGTGTCTTAAACTGGCCAACTATGGATTGAGTTTCAGCTAGTTCCTGATAAGCCATTCAAGATTTGCTTAGTGGGTGGACCCTGTAAGCTGCCTCTCGCTTGACATCCCTCAACTGAAAAATAAAAGTAATAAGGCAGAAAAATTTCAGCCAAGCAGCGACTGAATCATATCAGATGCAGGCACTGTAAGGGCATTCTGAAAGTTGGTGGGGCCAGCGATCAACATACAAGAGTTACAGCAGGAGATATGTCCATCTAAAAGCTGAACGGAAAAAAATCTATGCATGTATGGCCAGCTTTACATGATAACATAGAACATATAACATATGATAACAAATCAAGCTTTGTGGGGGATAGCAAAAAAGGTGTTGGATTGTTACCTCAAAACAGATATTTTCTCCTTCTTTATCACAGTCCAGCCACAAGACTACATAGTCACAGCCACGTCCTTCAACCTGGGAAATGGCAGACACACAAATTACCACACTATGAACTACCATTACCCCAAATATAGACTGTCTATGGAACATGCAAAAACACAAATGGTCTTTAAAATTGATGTCTGGAAACCATTCCATCACTTTGTGCATTAGGATGGTCACTTGCAGACACTACTCAGCTGCCAGATGGTAAAATGAAACTTTAAAATGGATAAAGCCTGTTTCTGCTAACAAACATTTAAATAGCAAACTCAAGCAATCTCATGAAAATAAAGATAGATGACTTTTGTTACTAAAACATCAGTCTCCATAAATTCATGTTAGGTGAAGGAACGGGTTTTAGGGCTCAGGTGTGAGGAGAGTGGGTGTTGGCAACGGTTAAATTATTATTAAAAGCAACACTTTTTTTTCATTTTGGATACAGGATTTTACTATTGTCTGTGCTTCAGTTAGGAAAATTCACCGTCTTTATTTGTCCTGTTTAGTGCTAATACCAAGAGAGAAAGTGAAATTCCCAAATTCTGAGTTTATTTATTTATTTCAGGTACTTATATAGCACCTTCAATTTACGCAGTACTTTACATATATATTGTACATTCACATCAGTCCCTAACCCTCAAGGGGTGTACAATCTAAGTTCCCTAACTCACATACATATACAAGGGACAATTTAGACAGGATCCAATTAACCTACCAGCATGTCTTTGGAGTTTGGAAGGAAATCAGAGTACCCGGAGAAAACCCACGCAGACACAGGGAGAATATGCAAACTCCAGTTGTCACCAGAATAGAACTAGAGGAAAAATCTTCAATCGGGGACACTAACTCTGATAGCAACCAGAGATTCCCTCACTTTGGCAGAAATTCCTCTCACATCCTGTTTTGGCTATGGGACAGGAAGCCAAGAGAAATCTCCCGAATAGGACACAGGTGGCAAAAAAACTCCCCACACATACAGATTATAACCCTTCCTTGCTCTATCCAGATTGAAAAGGAATGTTTTGCCTTTAGTTTTGCTTTCAGGGTTTGGATTCTGGGAATTTAGTAGCAGTATTTTTTTTGTTCTGAAAACCCTGTATTAAACATACAAATTCTAGTTTCTCTGAGCTGCTATGCAGCAGATGCCAGATTTTATTTTTCAACTTGGAGTCCCCTGAGCACTGCTGCAAAGCCCTAAAACACTTAAAGACAGAACTTCAGAAAGTTGAGTTGTGCATAGACAAGCTATTCTGCTTCCCACATGGCAATGTTTAAGCCTGGCTAAAAGTCTCTCGGGCACTAAGTATTGCATTGTGGAATGCGGAAAGGGTTGCCCCTCTCCTACCCATAGCAGGTGGTCAAATTAAAATAGAAGCTTTAAAAGGTTCTGAAGGCAATCTGGGGTACATGACTGAAAAAGGCAAATGTATTAACTGGCAACTATGAAACCTGCTATCCAGCAGAAATAGTCTATACATTTTTATGAGAGACAATAATTGTGTTACAAAATGCATTACAGACCTAAAGCTAGACATAAAAAAACAGTTACCCTCAAGGTAATTAATATTTGCAAGTCAACATTATTTACAGATCTTGCTGTTTAGGAGTGATATCATCAGATTTTTCACTTACAGTATAACTAAAGGCAAACAGAGATTATAACACTTGTTAGGTTTTTATTGCTGTATGTGCCCCTATTAGGGAGATTCAACCTCTCTATTTGTATGGTTTATCATTCTCATTGAGAGTAAAGAAAACCCCAAATTTTGGGTTGCCCCCAGAAAGGAAATAGAGAGAAATCTTCTAATGGTGACACTAGATTTGATGACCTGGGGATTTTCAAGCAATTTCCTAATTTGCTGAAATTATCTCTCACTTCTCGTTTTAACTATGGGACAGGAGGTGAAGGGAAATCTCCCTAATGGGACACAAATGGCAAAACATAAACTGACAGGGGCTATAACCCTCCCTTACTCTATCCAAAATGAAAAATAAAGTTTTGCCTATAGTTCTACTTTGATGACAGGAAAGTGAGGGTAGTTATTTTGCTGAGTTGTGTGGATTCCTCACTATCAATAGCACTACTGGAATAGTGCCATGAGCAATGTGGATGTGCAAAGGCTATTACCACTGATGTGAAGTATAAGCCGCGTTCTTTTTGGTAGTCCAATACTCCTCCAATAACTTGGCAATCCAAGAAAACCAGTATATGTCAATAAGAATGCAGTGTTAAGGGCAGTCTGAATTGAATGTTGTGTGATACAGCACAAGCAAAGTAATTTGCTTCAGTACAATCTTTTGGGCATGGTGATTGTGCAACATCTATTTGAAAACTGTGAGCATAATGCCATAGAGACAGCAGAGATTGCAATAATGGTTATAATTAAGAAATCTGAAGGCTGAAAAATATTATTCCAGAAAAACCCTGGAAAGTAAGTGAGCATCTGTCTCTAACCTGCAAGAACTTCACCATACTGAGCTTGGGGTTGGCTTCCTTCTTCTCTGTAGGTGCTTTACTGAACAGCTCTGCTGGGTCTACTTTATCCCAGTTGTTATATTTCCCTGAAAGATAAAATCAAATAAACAAATAAAAAAGTGTTTGCCTGGTATACAGTTGTGCTCAAAAGTTTACATACTGGCAGAAATTGTGAAATTTTGGCACTGATATTGAAATTATGACTGATCATGCCAAAAAATGTTCTTTTATTGAAGGATGATGATCATATGAAGCCATTTATTATCAAATAGTTGTTTGGCTCCTTTTTAAATCATAATGATAACAGAAATCACCCAATTAGCCATGATCAAAAGTTTACATACCCTGGAATGTTTGGCCTTGGTACAGACACACAAGGGGACACACAAACGGGTTAAAATGCCAACTAGAGGCTAATGTCCCACATCTGTGGTTTTTTAAATTGCAATTAGTGTCAGTGTATAAATTGTCAGTTTGTTAGCTCTTACGTGGAAGCACTGACTAGGCTAGATACTGAGCCATGGGGATCAGAAAATAACTGTCAAAAGTTCTGCGTAACAAAGTAATGGAACTTTATAAAGATGGAAAAAGACATAAAAAGATGTAAAAAGCCTTGAATATGCCAGCCATCACTTCCACTAAGAAGTAGAAAATTCAGGGCCTCTTGATACCAAGACAAGTACAGGTAGATCAAGAAAGATTGCAGCCACAACTGCCAGAAGAATTGTTCGGGATACAAAGGGAAACCCATAGGTAACCACAAGAAAAATACAGGCTGCTCTGGAAAAAGACAGTGTGGTTGTTTTGAAGGAGCACAGTATGATGACACTTCAACAAAAATGAGCTGCATGGTCAAGGTGCCAGAAAGAAGCTTTTACTGCATCAATGATACAAAAAGGCCTGGTTAGGCATGTGAAGGTTTTGTCAGGCATATTGTAACTGGGCATTTTTGTGGCATTGGTGCAGAAAAAGCTTCTTTCTGGGATCTCGACCAAACAGCTCACTTTTGTTCAAGTATCACCGTATGGTACTCCTTAAAAACAACCACACCATCTTTTTCCAGAGCAGCCTGTATTTCTTTTAAAGGTAGTCTGTGGGTTTTTCTTTGAATCCCGGACAATTCTTGTCAGTTATGGCTGCAATCTTTCTTGGTCTACCTGACCTTGGCTTGGTATCAACAGATCCCCGAACTTTCCACTTCTTAATATGTAATTTAACAGTACTGATTGGCATATTCAAGGCTTTGGACATCTTTTTATGTCCTTTCCCATCTTTATAAAGTTCCATTACCTTGTTACGCAGGACTTTTAACAGTTCTTTTCTGATCCCCGTGGCTCAATATCTAGCCTAGTCAGTGCTTCCACGTAAGAGCTAACAAACTCATCGACTATTTATACACTGACACTAATTGCAATTTGAAAAGCCACAAATGTGGAACATTAACCTCTAATTGGCATCTTAACCCGTTTGTGTGTCCCCTTGTGTGTCTGTACCAAGGCCAAACATTCCAGGGTATGTAAACTTTTGATCATGACCATTTGGGTGATTTCTGTTATCATTATGATTTAAAAAGGAGCCAAACAACTATTTGATAATAAATGGCTTCATATGATCATCATCCTTCAATAAAAGAACATTTTTTGGCATGACCAGTCATATTTTCAATATCAATGCCAAAAGTTCACAATTTCTGCCAGGGTATTTACAACTGTAAAAGACATAGGATTATACTCTTATCACCTCTTATTCCTTTTCCAAGAATGCAAATGGCAAGCTGGCTTATAAACTAATCACATTTGAACTAGTTTTAAAGGCTAAAGGGTTTTTTTTTTTTTACCTTAATCCATTCTCTGCATTATGGTAAAATCCTTCCAAGATTAGGTTCCCCCACAGCTTCCCCCTAAATACTTACCTGAGACCGATCTTGATCCAGCACTGTGCCTGAGAGCAGCACTGCTGCTATCTCCCCTCCTGGATACAGAGGCAGCAACGAGAAGCATTGACTTCTGCTGCTGTCAATCATATGCAGGGAGCAGGGGGCAAGGCCGAGCTATGTGTGTCTATAAACACACACAGCCTGGCACGTTAGCAAGCCCACTTGTTTGACCCCATAGCCATTGCTTGCTATTGGGCAGGCACTGAAGAGAAGGAGCGGCGGACAGCGCTGATGGAGGACCCAAGCAGGGGAGGTTCAGGTAAGTATAACTTGTTTGTTATTTAAATTTTTTTTAAAATAGCCTTTAGTAACACTTTAATGGAGAATTCTGAAAACAAGTGGTTGTAGCGTAATGCACTGCAATAAAATATGTACAGCAATACTTATGTGTACATCGCAATACAAAAATTTTTACTTTCCATGACAAATTATTTTGAGATCTAATACAGTCTAAAATATACACTGCTCAAAAAAATTAAAGGAACACTTTGAAAACACAGAAGATCTCAATGTGGAAAAATAGCATGCTGGATATCTACACTGATATGGACTGGGTAATGTATTTGGAACGTAAGGATGCCCCATCGTTTGATGGAAATGAAAATCAACCTACAGAGGACTGAATTCAAAGACACCCCGAAAATCATAGTGAAAAAAATATGCAGCAGACTAGTACATTTTGCTGAAATTTAATTGCAGCAACTCAAAATGGTACTCAGTAGTTTGTAAGGTCCCCACGTGCTTGTATGCATGCTTGACAACGTCGGAGCATGCTCCTAATGAAACAGATGGTGTCCTGGGGTTTTTCCTCCCATATCTGGACCAGGGCATCACTGAGCTCCTGGACAGTCTGAGGTACAACCTGGCGGCATCGGATGGACCGACACATGATATCCCAGAAGTGTTCTATTAGATTTAGGTCAGGCGAGCGTGGGGGCCACTTAATGGTATCAATTCCTTTATCCTCCAGCATCTGCCTGCATACTCTCGCCACATGTGGCCGGGCATTGTCGTGCACCAGGAGGAACCCAGGACTCACTACACCAGCTTAGGGTCTGACAATGGGTCCAAGGATTTCATCCCGATACCTAATGGCAGTCAAGGCAACATTGTTTAGCCCAGGGGTGGGCAAACTTTTTGACTTGAGGGCTGCAATGGGTTCATATATTGGAGCCGGGGGCCGGACCAAAAGTAGATGAATGATGTGTATGTGTCATCCATAGTAAGTATAGTAATATTCCCCCATAGTAAGCATAGTAATTAATCCCCCATATAGTAATTCATCCCCCATAGAGTAATTCATCCCCCATATAGTAATTCATCCCCCATATAGTAATTCATCCCCCATAGTAATTCATCCCCCATAGTAATTCATCCCCCCTATAGTAATTCATCCCCCATAGTAATTCATCCCCCATATAGTAATTCATCCCCCATAGTAATTCATCCCCCATAGTAATTCATCCCCCATATAGTAATTCATCCCCCCTATAGTAATTCATCCCCCCTATAGTAATTCATTCCCCATATTAATTCATCCCCCATATTAAGTCCCCAAGTCCCCCCTGTGTCAATTCACTTACCTTTGCTCCGCGCGTTCCTCTCGCCGTGTTCCCGCGCCGTTCCGGTCTTCAGGGCTGACTGTGAGAGGAGCCTAGCTCCCCTCACGTTCCTCACGCTGCCCCGCCTACACACATTCTGACAGCCGATGTTTGCCACGCCCCGCGGGCCGGATTAAAAGGTTCGCCAGGCTGTATACGGCCCGCGGGCCGTAGTTTGCCCATTGCTGGTTTAATCTATAGAGGTCTGTGTGTCCCCCCATGGATATGCCTCCCCAGACCATCACTGACCCACCACCAAAACAGTCATGCTGAACGATGTTGCAGGCAGCATAACGTTCTCCACGGCTTCTCCAGACCCTTTTACATCTGTCACATGTGCTCAGGGTGAACCTTCTCTCAACTGTGAAAAGCACAGGGCACCAGTGGCAGACCTGCCAATTCTGGTATTCAATGGAAAATGCCAACTGAGCTCTATGGTTCCAGGCAGTGAACACAGGACCCACTAGAGGATGTTGGGCCCTCAGGCCACCCTCATGAAGTCTTTTTCTGATTGTGTGGTCAGAGACATTCACACCAGTGGTCTGCTGGAGGTCATTTTGTAGGGCTCTGGCAGTGCTCATCCTGTTCCTCCTTGTACAAAGGAGCAGATACCGGTCCTGCTGATGGGTTAAGGACCTTCTATGGCCCTGTCCAACTCTCCTAGAGTAACTGTCTCTTAGAATCTCCTCCATGCTCTTGAGACTGTGCTGGGAGACACAGCAAACCTCCTGGCAATGGCATGTATTGATGTGCCATCCTGGAGGAGTTGGACTGCCTGTGCAACCTCTGTAGGGTCCAGGTATCGTCTCATGCTACCAGTAGTGACACTGACCCTAGCCAAATGCAAAACTAGTGAAAAAGTCAGAAAATATGAGTAGGGAAAAAAATGTCAGTGGCCTCCACCTGTAAAACCATTCCTGTTTAGGGGGTCATCTCATTGTTGCCCATTTAGTGCACCTGTTGTTATTTTCATTAACACCAAAGCAGCTGAAAGTGATTAACAACCCCCTCTGCTACTTAACTGACCAGATCAATATCCCAGGAGTTTCATTGACTTGATGCTATACTGATTAAAAAGTGTTCCTTTAATTTTTTTGGAGCAGTGTATATGTGTGTGTGCATGTATACTATGTATATATATATATATATATATATATATATATATATTCTACTAAATTAAAGTACTACAAAAACGCTTCACAGCACCACACTTAACCAAGAAAACATTTGTGAGAACAAAGATTAGGACAAGAGGGCGTTTGTTGAAGGCTTAGTGGATGCATAAAACAGCTCAAATTTGTATTTATCAATGAGTGCCAGGAATATTACGCTGCCGAGTGCAATTACTCCTGTGCTGAAGAATCATTACAGAGATTAACCACCAGATGTCCTCAGTAATTGTGCGTACTGCTATGATAATGTGTGATAAAATGTGATTTGGAATAACAACATTCAGAAAAAATGCATACGTAGAAATGAGAACTATGGTTCAACCAGATAGTGACACTGGACTTCTTAGAAGTTGGGAACCCAACCATTAGTGTGACTTTTCTCTGGGACACAAAGGAATATATTTATAAAGCAGGGAACGTGACATTCCAAGCATTCAATGCATGTAAATCATCCTAATGCATGTCTTTTAGAAGACAGCATTTCACTACTGGTGAATGTTTGTTGAAAGTCACATTCACTGATTTATAAATATGCCCAAAAGTGTCATTGCGAAGGAGCTCCAAATATGCGATATTAATATATTTACTAAAGGAGTGAAGAATCTTTACTAAAAAAAGTTGTGTGATAGCTGGTTCACACCAGCACACACACAATGGAACATGCACACCAATGTGTGTTCTGATGCTACAACAGATTATATTGTGTACTTTTTTACACTTTATTAGTGTCATAAATAGACAATCTCTAACTCTAGGCACCACATCATTTTTATGCAACACGCTGCAATGCACTTAAATGCAGCATTAGATTGTGAACAATTTTAATTCTCTATGTACCCTTGTACTGAACTATGCAGACAAATACAGCTCAAGATAGTGAGAAAAAACCCTTAAAGTGATATTAAAGGCAATAGAAAAAAAAAAGCATACCAAACATGTCATACTCACCTGCTCTGTACAGTAGTTTTGCCCAGAGCAGCTCCAATCCTCCTCTTCTCCAGTCCCCCCCGCTGGAGCTTCTGGCCCCTCCCTTGTGCCTAGTGCTCCCAGAGCAAGCAGCCTGCTATGGGAACACCCAATCAGACTCAGTCTCAAGCCACTACTCTGCATGTCCATTCACATTGCTTAGTTGGATTCCGAAGCCATGCTGAACACCTCCAGTGCAGGTAACATATATGGGGTGCAGTGTCAACTATCATTGCTTAGTATCCTAGTGAACACAAACTACTGCTCCTTTATCTTTTGTAAAGCATTTATAGTAATGCATATAAATACTAAACATTATTTAAATAGAAGTACATAAAATGACACATATTTGTACAAGGCATAAAGCATGTGTTTACAGCTGTGAGACCATAGTATAATAAACTAGGCTGGGTAATATTAGCAACAAAACCCAATCAACATATTAGAATAACAGAGATATCAACCCATGCTTGTTGAAATGACTAAATCTAAAAGGTCTGTTTTTGGAATGTTGACATTAAGTAGATAGCCGTGGCTGACCTGTGACTTTCTACCTTTCTAAAAAATGAGTACACCTCTAAGCATGCTTTGCTTGCCATGCTGGGGAAGGTAGTTTCTCAACAGCTGAAGAGCCTTAGCTAACCCAAGACTACCACAGATAATTATAGCTGTGCCAGCAGAGGGTGCTCCCGTACATTAGATCTCTACACCTCACAGATTGTGACTCACTCCTCCGCAGACATGCAACACGTGGCTCAGAAATCTGCCCCTTCCTTTTTTTTCCTTTTTTTTTTATTAAGACCTCATGTAGGGCCCTGCTGCATGCTGAGCTACCTCATTAAACCTCTTCCTGCGTTTCCTGCACTTAGACTACCAAGAGGTGTATGGGAAGCCAGTCAGTGAAGTAATTGTCTTGAAAATGTACTCTAATTCTGACACACCACTCAAAAAAAAAAAAAATAGCAAGCTGCATGTAAAGTGAAAACTTTGCTGGCAGAAAACAGGTCCTGTAGAGAGTTTTATTAACACAGTGCTAATAGTAAATCCATTATTTTGATTTACTGTTATGATTTAGAAGTTCTATTTAATAAATGCTGTAAATAAGAAAAAAGGACACAAAACAATAAACTTATTGTGGAGGAGTTTAGAAAAGTGTTCAAAAATGCAGTCTACATTAGGCAGAAAAATTTGTGAATTTAAATGCAGACACAGAAGGTGTGCATAGAGAAAACAGGAAGACATCACCCATGACAGGTTATTCATTCTTGCTGTACAGTATACCCTTCATCTATTCCCTGCTACCAACATGCTGGATTTTAAGAACTGCACTGCACATGGGGTTATGAAAAAGTAGTTTACCATGATCTAAAGAATACCTATAAAATCCAAGCTCATTACATGACCACAGACTGATGTCATTTTGAAACGCACGGTCTGTCCTAGGAATGAACCCGTGTACTCGTGTACAGAGCAGGCGCCATTAAATCCTTTCCGTGTGCTGGCAGACCCTATAAAAGAAAACTATAGTGAGAACAGTGAATGTGCTGAAATAAACCCAAATTGCGCTCATATCAATAACTTAAACCAGTTGTACACTTGAAAATGAGTTACACCAAGGGTTACATTTAAATGAAAAGCATATTTACATTTTACAGTATTTTTACAAATCAAAAGCAACTTAAAAGGAGAAATACTGTATTTTTAATGTTTCTAAATATACATACAGCGGGCAAAATTAGTACTGAACATGGCACCATTTTTCTAGGTAAATATATTTCTAAAGGCGCTATTGACATGAAATTTTCACGTCAACAACCCATGCAATCCATACAAAGAAACCAAAACAAATAAGTTCAGAAATTAACCACTTTCCCTCCTGAGGATTTACCCCCCTTCCTGACCAGTCCATCTTTTGTATTACGGCGCTGCGTTGTTTTAACTGACAATTGCGCAGGCATGCAATGCTGCACCCAAATGAAATTTACATCCTTTTTTTTCCCACGAATTGAGCTTTCTTTCAGTGGTATTTGATCGCCTGTGCGTTTTTTTGCACTATAAGCAAAAAAGACCAACAATTTTGAGAAAAAAAAAAAATATTTTGGACTTTTTGCTATTAAACATGTCCAGTAAAAAAATTTTAAAAATCTAATTTCATCATAAATTTAGGCCAAAATGTATTCTGTGACATGTCTTTGCTAAAAAAAAATTATTTTCTATTAGTAATGGCGGCGATCAGCGACTTTTAGCGGGATTGAGGCGGACATTCTGACACTGGGGGTGAACTAACTTGGTGTCACTGACATCTCCAGTGACACCAATACAGTGATCAGTGCTAAAAAAAAAAGCACTGATACTGTACTAATAACACTGGGCAGGAAGGGGGTAATGTGTGGGGCAATCAAAGGGTTAACTGTATGCTGTGTGTTTTACTAGGGGGCGGGGGTGTGTTCTTCACTGTAAGCACACTGATCGGCATGGCTGTACTGTGCACAGCCATCCCGAGCAGTGTGCTCAAGCAGACAGGGAGGATGATTGTTTGTAAACAAAACAATCTACCTCCCCGTCAGAGATGCTTGGTAATCACTGGGCGCCAGTGGGTAATTACCAGCCAAAACCCGGGGATTGACATCCGCGGCTGCGATTGGGGGCGCGCGCCCCCTACTCGGAAATGCTAAATCATGTACAGTCAGGTCCATAAATATTGGGACATTGACCCAATTCTAACATTTTTGGCTCTATACACCACCACAATGGATTTGAAATTAAACGAACAAGATGTGCTTTAACTGCAGACTGTCAGCTTTAATTTGAGTGTATTTACATCCAAATCAGGTGAACGGTGTAGGAATTACAACAGTTTGCATATGTGCCTCCCACTTGTTAAGGGACCAAAAGTAATGGGACAGAATAATAATCATAAATCAAACTTTCACTTTTTAATACATGGTTGCAAATCCTTTGCAGTAAATTACAGCCTGAAGTCTGGAACACATAGACATCACCAGACGTTGGGTTTCATCCCTGGTGATGCTCTGCCAGGCCTCTACTGCAACTGTCTTCAGTTCCTTCTTGTTCTTGGTGCATTTTCCCTTCAGTTTTGTCTTCAGCAAGTGAAATGCATGCTCAATCGGATTCAGGTCAGGTGATTGACTTGGCCATTGCATAACATTCCACTTCTTTCCCTTAAAAAACTCTTTGGTTGCTTTTGCAGTATGCTTTGGGTCATTGTCCATCTCCACTGTGAAGCGGCGTCCAATGAGTTGTGAAGCATTTGGCTGAATATGAGCAGATATTATTGCCCGAAACACTTCACAATTCATCCTGCTGCTTTTGTCAGCAGTCACATCATCAATAAATACAAGAGAAGCAGTTCCATTGGCAGCCATACATGCCCACGCCATGACACTACCAACACCATGCTTCACTGATGAGGTGGTATGCTTAGCATCATGAGCAGTTCCTTTCCTTCTCCATACTCTTCTCTTCCCATCACTCTGGTACAAGTTGATCTTGGTCTCATCTGTCCATAGGATGTTGTTCCAGAACTGTGAAGGCTTTTTTAGATGTCGTTTGGCAAACTCTAATCTGGCCTTCCTGTTTTTGAGGCTCACCAATGGTTTCCATCTTGTGGTGAACCCTCTGTATTCACTCTGGTGAAGTCTTCTCTTGATTGGTGACTTTGACACACATACACCTACCTCCTGGAGAGTGTTCTTGATCTAGCCAACTGTTGTGAAGGGTGTTTTCTTCACCAGGGAAAGAATTCTTCGGTCATCCACCACAGTTGTTTTCCATGGTCTTCCGGTTCTTTTGGTGTTGCTGAGCTCACAGGTGCATTCCTTCTTTTTAAGAATGTTCCAAACAGTTGTTTTGGCCACGCCTAATGTTTTTGCTATCTCTCTGATGGGTTTGTTTTGTTTTTTCAGCCCAATGATGGCTTGCTTCACTGATAGTGACAGCTCTTTGGATCTCATCTTGAGAGTTGACAGCAACAGATTCCAAATGCAAATAGCACACTTGAAATGAACTCTGGACCTTTTATCTGCTCATTGTAATTGGGATAATGAGGGAATAACAGACACCTGGCCATGGAACAGCTGAGAAGCCACTTGTCCCATTACTTTTGGTCCCTTAACAAGTGGGAGGCACATATGCAAACTGTTGTAATTCCTACACCTTTCACCTGATTTGGATGTAAATACCCTCAAATTAAAGATGACAGTCTGCAGTTAAAGCACATCTTGTTTGTTTCATTTCAAATCCATTGTGGTGGTGTATAGAACCAAAAATTTTAGAATTGTGTCGATGTCCCAATATTTATGGACCTGACTGTATATATACGTGATTTGGGGTACAGGTGCCATCCTGTGGAAGTATATCTGCTATAGGGTGGTCCTTAAGCGGTCAAGTTATGTGTAATAAAATGGAATCACACAAGGAAAAGGTGTTGAGCACGCTAACTGAAATTTAATACTTTGTACAAAATCCTTTGTTGGTAATGACAGCTTCAGGATGCCTACCGTATGGAGAAACTAGTTGCATGCATTGCTCAGGTGTGATTTTGGCACATTTTTCCAGTCTTCAGATCTTGAAGGCTCAGTGGACCTCTTCTATGAACTCTGATCTTTAGTTCTTTCCATAGATTTTCTATTGGATTCAAATCAGGTGATTAGCTGGACCATTCAAGGAGCCTTACTTTCTTTCTCTCAAGTGAGTTTCCATGGCTTGTGTTTGGAAGCATTGCCTTGCTCAAATGTCCACCCTCGTTTCATCTTCATCATTCCGGTAGATGGCAGCAGATTTTTATCAAGAATGTCTTGGTACATTTTTCCATTCATCCTTCCTTCAATGGTATGCAGTTTGCCAGTACCGTATGCTGAAAAACGGCCCAACACCATGATGTTCCCACCTCCAAACTTCACTGTTGGTATGGTGTTTTTGGGGTGATGTGCAGTGCCGTTTGACCTCCAAACATGGTATGTTTTATGCAATTCAAAAAGTTCAATTTTGGTCTCATCTGACCAGACTATATTCTCCCAGTATTTCACAGGCTTGTCTAAATGTTGTGTAGCAAACTTTAAAAAAGCTTCAACATGCTTTTTCTTGGAATTAGTAGGTACAATTGTTCCAAAGCAAACAATAAGTAATGCCCTCAACTGCCACAGCCTGTATCCACGCTCACCACGCAAGAGCGTGGTAAGTGTGCATACAGGTCATGTCGGTTAAGGGCATTACTTATTGTTTGCTGTGAAACAATTGTACCTGCTCAATCCAGGTCTTTCTGAAGCTCTTCACAAGTGGTATTCGGCTCCTGGACAACTCTGATAATTCTTTTAACTCCTCTAGCAGAAATCTTGCGAGGAGCACCTGGTCATGGCCAGTTTATGGTGAAATGATGTTCTTTTCACTTCCGAATTATGGCCTCAACAGTGCTCACTGAAACATTCAGACGTTTTGAAATCCTTCTGTAACCAATCCCATCAGTATGTTTTGCAACAGTAAGGTTGTGAAGGTCTTGAGAGAGCTCTTTGCTTTTACCCATCATGAGATGTTTCTTGTGTGACACCTTATTAATGAGACAACTTTTTATACGCCATTAGTTGAGACTGAACCAGCTGATATTAATTTGTACTGACAAGGGGCAGGATTGCTTCTAATTACTGATAAATTTCAGCTGGTATCTTGGCTTTCCATGCCTTTTTGCACCTCCTTTTCTTCATGTGTTCAGTACTTTTCCCTGAGTCATTCTGTTATTACACATAACTTAATTTCTGAACGTATTTGTGTTGGTTTCTTTGTATGTATGGCTTGCATGGGTTGTTACCGACATGTGGTGAAAAGTTCATGCCACTAGCACCTTTAGAAATATATTTACCTAGAAAAATGGTGACGTGTTCAATACTTATTTTACCTGCTGTATATTATCTAATGCTTCCTTTTTTTCAGACATGAAGACTTGCAGTATATTAAAGTGTATATAAACTGCCGGCTGCATTCCATCCAACTTCCAATTGAAAAATGAAAGGCGCCACATGGAAAAATGCCACAGAAAAGTTCCTGCATCTAGTCAGATACAATGGCTGCAGTGGGAAATTCGTCCATCTGTTCTGTGTAGAATGGATGGAGGGAATCTGTATGTGTGGCCAGGTTTACATTTAGAACAGTTTGTGTATACATATCCATGTTACGCTTCTCCTATGTATGGTGCCTAGCCTGTTGACCTCACACCTCCCTTGCTATGGTTTCTAGTTCCACTGTAGTTTTGCAACCCTCCTTTAATTTCTTCCTTAAAGTCGTACACCTCAGACATGAAATATGAACAAAGAATATCTCTCTATATTGTGTACTTGTCTCAATTAAGAGCACTTTGTCTGCTCCTTTGATCCTCTGCTATAAATATATATATTTTGCACTTTGTATGGATGCAGAGAAGACTGCAGATAAACAGGTACAACTTATGTAGGAGGATTTTTTTTTTTAGTCTTTGTGTCTCACCTGAGGCCAGTCACTTCACTGGGTATATGTAAGGGTTTACAACCACTTTAACCTCACCTCAGTACCAGCATGTTACACCCCCTTACTTTCCAAGCCATTTTCAGTGGTGAGATTGACAATTAATCATGCAACTCTGTACCCTAATTCATTTTACATCTATATACTTTTAGACAGATAACAAATTCTGTCTGTGGTATTCAATAACCAGTGGCTTTCCTTTTATTAAACATGTGAAAAAATACTAACATTTCAGAAAAAAATGTTGCTTCCCTTATTTTCTGTTATAAAAGATATCAAATAAAAATGCCAGGACAGTACAAACACCCCCAAAATGACGACACCCTAAGGTGCTTATTTTTTTGCAACAATTTCTTGGAAATGAAGAAACATGCCGTATTGAGGTGGTTAAGGTGCGTTCTGTCTTTAAAAGTTGCTTACTAATGTCAAGTGCAAATGTTTATGTCATGGGTAACCCCCCTCAAAATATCTCAAAATTATTTGTGGTCAGTGACACTTTACACCACCTCCCTTTCCCAAAACAACCTCACAATCATTGCTGGTCTGTGGTATTTTAACACCACCCCTCATCATTGGTGGTCTTTTAACTGAGCCCAAAACAATCCCACAACATTGGTGGTCAGTGACATTTTGAAACCTTGCACCTCCACCCGTTATTGGTTAACCCCTCAACATATAAAGTGATGCTAAACATTCAGCTTTTAAAAAAAAATAACAAACATGTTATACGTACCTGCTCTGTGCAATGGTTTTCCACAGGTCCTCCGCTTCTCAGGATCCCCTGCCGGTGCTCCTGGCTTCCCCCTTGCTCAGTGCCCCCAGAGCAAGCTGCTTGCTTTGAGGACACTAGTGCATGCTACTTCTTTGTCCATGAGACACACAGAGTGCTGATTAGCCCCCACTCCCTCATAACTGGCTGTGATTGACAGCAGTGGGAGCCAATGGCTCCCGCTACTGTGTCTCAGCCAATGAGGAGGGAGGGACCCAGAAGATCTGCTGCTCTTGTGCACATCGCTGGATCGAGATAAGGTTCAGATAAGTATTAGGGGGGCTGTGGGGGGAGATGCACACTGAAGGTTTTTTACCTTCATGCATAGCATACATGAAGGTAAAAAACCTTCAGCCTTTACAACCACTTAAAAAAAAAAAAAATCTCACAACCACCCTAAATTGCAAGGCTCCCAAATGTAAACTATGGAACATTTATTATTACTGATTTGCCATCATGAGACACAGAGCTGCTCTGATCTGCTCTGTTCCTTTTGCCTATGCTCTCTACTGTCTGACAGTGGAATTTAAGGCATTTTAAGTACACCTGGCACCTCAACAGTGAACACTGAGACCTTTTAAACGTTCACAACAACAGCATCCCCCGAGCAACCATTTAACTGCCATGTCTGGTCTGAAGGTGGTTCAACTTCTATTGGATTGTCTTGTCTAGTGGAAAAGCTATCTCTTCTGTATGTCATACTGGAAGATTTCTGGACCAGGAAACTAACAGATTTTGCATTACAGTGCCTTGAAAATGTATTCATACCCCTTGAAATTTTCCACATTTTTTCATGTTACAACCAAAGGCGTAAATGTATTTTATTGGGATCTTATGTGATAGACCAACACAAAGTGGCACATAATTGTGAAGTGGAAGGAAAATTATATATTGTTTTCAAAATTTTTTACAAATAAATATCTGAAAAGTGTGGCATGCATTTGTATTCAGCCCTCTTTACTCTGATACCCCTAACTAAAATCTAGTGGAACAAATTGCCTTCAGAAGTCAACAAGCAGCATTATGAAGGCCAAGGAACACACCAGACAGGTCAGGAATAACATTGTGGAAAAATGTAAAGCAGGGCTAGGTTATACAAAATATCCCAAGCTTTGAACATCTCATGGAGCACTGTTCAACCCATCATCCGAAAATGAAAAGAGTATGGTACAGCTACAAACCTACCAAGACATGGCTGTCTACCTAATCTGACAAGCCGGGCAAGGAGAGCATTAATCAGAGAAGCAGCCAAGAGGCCCATGGTAACTCTGGAGGAGCTTCAGAGACCCACAGCTCAGGTGGGAGAATCTGTCCACAGGATAACTATTAGCTGTGCACTCCACAAATCTGGCCTTTATGGAAGAGTGGCAAGAAGAAAGCCATTGTTGAAAGAAAGCCATAAGAAGTCCTGTTTGCAATTTTCGAGAAGCCAAGTGGGGGACACAGCAAACGTGGAAGAAGGTGCTCTGGTCAGATGAGACCAAAATTAAACTTTTTGGCCTAAAAGCAAAACACTATGTGTGGCAGAAAACTAAAACTGCATATCATCCTGAACAGACCATCCCCACTGTGAAACATGGTGGTGGCAGAATTATGTTGAGGGGGAATGCTTTTCTTCAGCAGGGACAGGGAAGCTGGTCAGATTTTATGGGAAGATAGATGGAGCCAGATACAGGGCAATCTTAGAAGAAAACCTGTTACAGTCTGCAAAAGATTTGAGACTGCGGCGGAGGTTCGCCTTCCAGTAGGACAACGACCCTAAACATACAGCCAGAGCTACAATGGAATGGTTTAGATCAAAGCATATTCATGTGTTAGAATGGCCCAGTCCAAGTCCAGACCTTAAACCCAATTGAGAATCTGTGGCAAGACTTAAACATTGCTGTTCACAGACGCTCTCCATCCAATCTGACAGAGATTGAGCAATTTTGCAAAGAACGGACAAACATTTCACTCTCTAGATGTGCAAAGCTAGTAGAGCCATACCCACAAAGACTTACAGCTGTAATTGCAGCAAAAGGTGGTTCTACAAAGTATTGACTCAGGGGGGCTGAATACAAATGCACACCAAACTTTTCAGACATTTGTAAAAACATTTTGAAAATCATTGATCATTTTCCTTCCACTTCACAATTATGTGCCACTTTGTGTTGGTCTATCACATAAAATCCCAATAAAATACATTTACGTTTTTCATTATAACATGACAAAATGTGGAAAATTTGAAGGGGTATGAATACTTTTTCAAGGCACTGCATGTTGCTTTCTGAATTGTGGTTCTTGCCTTTTTTTTCTCACCTTTAGAAAGAATTTTAGAAATAGACTGAGCCAGTGAAGGCTTTTCTGCTACCATTAGCACCGTCTTCATTCTCAGGCTCTGGTAAAGGCCTTTTCCACACGTCACAGATATTCACCTGTTCTTATAAATAACAAACATTAGAAGCAGCAGGAAAAAAAACAATAAATATGCAGATGCTCAAATTTTAAAGCAGCATTAAATCCCAAAACAGAAATGTGATTTGTTGCAGAGTATCAATCCTTAAATCTTGTGGCTGCATTAGTTTTCTTTTTAAGGCTTTTTTTCTCATTATTTTCACATGTTGATCCAGCAAGGTGAGCAAGCAAATGAGACACCTTGGAACAGCAGCATTATCAGTATGGGTTGAGGTTAGTGTTAGATGTACTAACATATTTAGATGGATTTGATTAATGAATTAAAGCCAAACTCCTGGTAACACTTTTTAAGTCTGAAGTTTAGCTAAAGAAAAATGCCTGTGAAGGTACAGTGAAGAAGCTCTAGATGGGGACTTGCCCTTTCCTCCACTGTAAAAAAATTGTTTCATAATGTACACTGCATGTAACACAATCTATGAACAAGGCAGAGTCTGATCAGTCATGGAACTCTCTCCCTCATTCACAGACCATTATACATGCAGCATAATCAATGAAAGAGGAAGAGGGGGCGGGTCCCCATCAGGAGCTTCTTCACTGAAGCTTCACAGAAGACTCAGGGCTATTAAAGTGGTAGTAATCCACAAAAGAATAAAACAAGATCATCTTCTCCCTGCAAGGTAAGAGCATAATGTGCTGGTAGGCGGTCTTGGTCACTCGATTTTTCTCAGAAGAATACTGTACTTATTAAACGAAAATCATTTGTTCTGTTATCATATTAGAACATTTTTTGTGTTTGTCCCTTTGGATAATTTCGCACTAACTGTCGTGACCGGCTCTTGAAAGCTGAGTACTAACAATCAGATCATCAGATGAACGCTCTGAAAGCGGAATTTTTCACCTGATTTTCTCATTGTGTACAACAGGATTTATTGACTTCAATGGGTGAGTTTGGCAAGCAGTACCACTTGGAAACTCCACATGCTGAGTTACAACTGCCTTACCTTGAAGTGAAGCGCCACAGCAATGTACAGTGGCCCCATGTCACACTGTAGATGGGCAGTCAAAATGTGAACCAATGTCCTGATATTACAACCCCCAACCCATACCTCCGACACCCCCTCCCCCATCCTTGCCTCCCTTGTGTCTAACCAACCTACAACAAAATGTGAGCCAACCTCCTGATTTTACAACCCCCAACCCATACCTCCGACACCCCCTCCCCCATTCCTGCCTCCCTTAGTCTAAAAATTATGCTGATTTGCACTTTATATCAAATGTTCAGCTACGTTTGCAGGCAATTTTTAAAAGAGGAACGAGTGGGGAGAAATCTCCTTGTTTTAGATGTAGAACCAAGAACTGTACTAAAGAAATTACATTTATTAGAGCTGCAAACTTTAGATTATGCTGGGAGAAGCATAGTGATGTATCTGAACACAACTATATACTGAAACTCAGGGCTCGATAAATCCCAGGTCGCCATGGTGACTAAAAATTGCGTCCTGACACATGGGTTCACACACTGCCTCCCATTGATTTCAGTGCAAAATCGCGTCTCATAGACTTCAATGCAAACGTCTCCCATTGACTTCAATGCAAAATAATCCCCTACTGACTTCAAATGCAAAATTGTATCCCATTGATGTCAACGCAAAATAGCATCTCATTGACTTGAATGCAAAAATGCCCCCTTTCAACTTCAGTGCAAAATCGCCTCCCACTGAATTCAATGCAAAAACTTCTGTCAATAGCAATCGTATGTGAACACTTACAATATATTGCCAAAAGCATTGGGACGCTTGCCTTAACACGCACATGAACTTTAATGGCATCCCAGTCTTAGTCTGTAGGGTGCAATATGGAGTTGGAGCACGTTTTTGCAGCTATAACAGCTTCATCTCTTCTGGGAAGGCTGTCCACAAGGTTTAGGAGTGTGTCTATGGGAATGTTTGACCATTCTTCCAGAAGAGCATTTGTGAAGTCAGGTACTGATGTCGGAGGAGAAGGCCTGGCTCACAGTCTCCACTCTAATTCATCCCAAAGGTGTTCTATCGGGTTGAGGTCAGGACTCTGTGCAGGCCAGTCAAGTTCCTCCACCCCAAACTTGCTCATCCATGTCTTTATGGACCTTGCTTTGTACAATGGTGCGCAGTCATGTTGGAACTGGAAGGGGTCATCCTCAAACTGTTCCCACAAAGTTAGGAGCATGAAATTGTCCAAAATGTCTTGGTATGCTGATGCCTTAAGAGTTCCCTTCACTGAAACTAAGGGGTCAAGCCCAACCCCTGAAAAACAACCCCAAACCATATCCCCCCTCCACAAAACTTTACACTTGGCACAATACAGTCACGCAAGTACCGTTCTCCAAACCCAGACATGTCCAATGGATTGCCAGACAGAGAAGTGTGATTCGTCACTCCAGAGAACATGTCTCCGCTGCCCTAGAGTCCAGTGGCGGCATGCTTTAGAGCACTGCATCTGACACTTTGCATTGCACTTGGTGACGTAAGGCTTGGATGCAGCTGCTCGGCCATGGAAACCCATTCCGTGAAGCTCTCTACACATTGTTGTGCTAATCTGAAGGCCACGCAAAGTTTGGAGGTCTTTAGCTATTGACTCTGAAGTCAGTTGGTGACTTCTGCGCACTCTGTCATTTTATGTGGCCTACCACTTTGTGGCTGAGTTACTGTTATTCCCAGTTGCTTCCACTTTGTTATAATACCACTAACAGTTGAGTGTGGAATATTTAGTAGCAAGGAAATTTCACAGATGGACTTATTGTACAGGTGGAAACCTATCATGGTAGAACGCTTGAATTCACTGAGCTCCTGAGAGCGACCCATTTTTCCCCAAATGTTTGAAGAAGCAGTCTGCATGCCTAGGAGCTTGATTTTATACACCTGTGGCCATGGAGGTGATTGGAACACCTGAGTCCAATGATTTGGAGGGGTGTGCCAATACTTTTGGCAATATATTGCATCTCTACATGTCACTTGCAAGTCTGAAACGCACTGCTAAAAATGCGCATAGGATCCTTTTTTTAATAGCGCTCAAAACAAATGCATGTGGATTGCATCTGTGTGAACCACCTCAATAGGAACACACAGTATCTAGCCTGTCATGCAAATCTGTGAGTTTGAAAACACATCCATAATCGCATACGAGTGAACCAGATCGGCTCCATTCACACTTGGGCATTTTGGGATCGTGGCACTGTGATCGTAAAACGCAGGTTCAGGTGCCATTATTTTCAATAGTGCCTAAAACAAGGTGCAGTTTTGCCATGATTGCCTTACGGCAAATGTGAAGCTTGTCAGCCAAAAGTTGCCTTGCCCCCGGGAGCTGACAATCCACTCTACCCTAGTTGGCTCCTAGATTAGAAGCAAAATTTTCAAACCCTGCCGAAACTGATCTTTTAATAGATAGCAGGACAAATGAAAAAGGAGGGTGGAGGGTAACAGACCAAACATCTGTGGATCAGACATTCTAAGGGCCGGATCACAGTGTGCATGGATATGAATTGCACAGGAATATGTTGTATGTTCCTGTGTGATTCAGATCGTATGCAAAATGCACTCCATTTGCAATCTGCAGCGGGCGTCAATAGAGAGCTGATAACACCCTAAACACAGGTCACAAACACAGTTTATTTGCCATGCGATCCAGTTGCAGTGCGTTTTAAAAAGTACTTTTGGTGCGGTGCGATTTTAGACCATTCAAAATGAACAGACTGAAATTATATTGCACAGAAACGCACAGTGCGAGCATGGTGTGAACTGGCCCTTTATCAGAATTAGGTCTTGTTCACGCATGCGTTCTCGCCATAATACATGCACATTAGTGTACATTGTGTATGGGCAGTGTGTTGTATTGCGAACAATGCATCTCACCACTTTCTTTTTTACTTTCTTGGAACCTCACAAAATGACACTTCAACTCTAGGCACTGTGGTGACATGCGCACCACCTCACATGTGTGGTGTAAAGCGGACACACACAAAACAGAGGTTTTCTATGTGCCCTTGTGCTGATCTACGCGGATCGATGCAGGTCATCGAACGTAGGATGGGACTACACTTGTGCATTGCCAGACACATCTGATTTGCACAGGAATTGCACCGCATTCCTACGCGCATCACGTGATGTCTGTACGATGCAATTTGAGCCATACATTCTGTATTGCATCCACACCAAAATGGTGCAGGACCCTTTCTTTCTGCACCTAAATCGCATTGCATGGGCGTTCACATTCATGCAATTTGATTCTGGCAATCGCCCTGCACTTTGCATTCTGTTTTGGAGTGTTGTTAATGTCATATTGGCACCCGCAGCAGATTGCATGGCTACTGTGCGATCGCAATGCTTTGCAGGATTCGCTGCGTTTCCCGCATCACATCAGTGTGAATCAGGGCTAAGAGTGCCAATATCTCATCTTCAGCAGAGAAGTAACTGGCTTCCAGTCTGCATTTAGTTGTCAGGGTGGCATATGGTGACAGGGCCTCTTTATACATAGAAAATGGATAGGTGTTCCCTATTTAGGAAAGTTTCTACACCCTGTGAAGTAAAGGGATCATATAGGTTGCTATTAGCGACCAATAAAATAATTCACAGTACATAGTGAGAGCTGATAAGGTCACTTGTCACCATGGGCACCACCAACACTTCAGTCACTTTCCCTCACAGGATGGATTCCCCTGCAGGCAGCACATACACCCCGTACTCCCGAAAAACACACAATACGCCGCCTAGTCCCGTCCCCTATACTGACCGCCTTCCCGTACACATCAACCGGGAATATATTCCAGAGAGCAGGGCGCCGCCATGCTTGTTTACGTCACTTCCGGGGATGAACATCCGGCCCAGGAGCTGGAACACGCCATGCGGGCTGTAGTAATGTGTGCTGCTGTGAGGAGAGGAATGACATTGACAGGCTATGGGCGGCTCGTTACTATGTACTGTACACACTCACAGGAGAGTAGTGAGCTGTCCCTGGCTCCCTCAGCACTAGGCTGTCTGCCCCCAGGCTGCCCGCCCTTGGCTCCCTCAGCCCTGGGTTGTCTGCCCCTGGCTCCCTCAGCCCTGGGTTGTCTCCCCCAGCCCTGGGCTGTCTGCCCCTGGCTCCCCCAGCCCTGGGCTGTCTGCCCCTGGCTCCCCCAGCCCTGGGCTGTCTGCCCCTGGCTCCCCCAGCCCTGCGTTGTCTGCCCCTGGCTCCGTCAGTCCTAGGTTGTCTGCCCTTGACTCCCTCAGTCCTAGGTTGTCTGTCCCTGGATTCCATATCTAGTCTACTACCACCCTCATATACTATGTCATACGAATCATGGAGGCTGTAGTACCCAGCATATAGAGATTTCATGGATAAGGTTGTCCATTGACAATAGAGCAACAGTGGTCAACTTTGATTTGGGGGGGCAAAAAAGTGGCCTCTGACGTCACCAAGGGCCACTTTTAGTGCTCGTTCACACTAGAATGTGGTGCGGGTGAGCTGCAGTCCTGTGCAGCTTCCTGCACCGCTTCTCGATCGCCATGCCCTTGTGATCTGCTGTGTTGTTTAGTTATAAGTTAACACTGCCCCAAATGCATTGCGTGTGCCCGCACTGGCCCACATCAAATTGCATGGTACAAAGTACCATGCGATACGGTTGCTGTGCGTTTCAAAGGTAGTGCATGTACTACTTTTGGTGCGGTGCGATTTCAACCCATTCAAATGAATGGCCTTGAAATTGCACAGAGCTGCAGATGACACGCACAGGCTCGTTCGTGTGCAATTCAGCTCAGGGTATAGTGTGAACTGGCCCTTACCCTAGGTTCATTCCTAAGTGTTTTCCGCAGTGTTTTTCAGAAACGCCCTACAGTCCATTTAACATGCTTTCCTATGGGACATGTTCATATCTCCGTGTTTTTTGGAAAGGGTCAGGGACTTTTTTTTTAAATGCAAAAAGTTCTGTTTTTGGTTCTATAGACTTCAATGGAAACTCTGCAGAAAAGCATGTAGTGTGTTTTTGATGTGTTTTGAATTTTAATCTGCCTAGCAACAAGAAGAAAAAACCAAAACGCGTCAAAAACGCATGTGCAAAAACGCAAAATGGACTGCAAAAAGCACTGCAGAAACGGATCAAACGCAAACTGTATAGGTGTGAACCTAGCCTAAAACCCATTGTAATGGAACCGACCCTGACTGCACTTGGGTATTTCCGTTAGACTCCTGCTTCCCTGTCCAAACACAGATCTATGGACACCACCGCTGACCATACGAGACTAGATGAGACCAGTCTTGAAATAAATCAGGAAATAGACTGGTATATATACAAGATATATACATTCAAGGGAACAATTCTCCCCTCCTGCATAAGGACACGGTGGGGCAAACCAAATCTAGCAACAAGAAACACATCAGCAGACACCCCCCACCAAGCCAATACACAAACACATACATCCCATATTAAGTTTTCTCCCAAGCAAGACACACAATAGAACAATGGGATGCAATCACATAACACCAAACAATCCACAACCCCCACCTATCTCCTATACATGTCTACACAATATCAGGACATTTCACCCTGCACCCCTAACAGGCACAGGGTGACTTACACATACGAAGGATATGGGGAGCTGAGACGGGTCTCCCCACCCCTCCAAAGTGAGCTGTGTTCCATGGGCCCCCCACCCAAAGTCACTCCTGTCACACTGTTTTTACTGCTCCCCCTGCCACTCCCACTTTAGCTGCTGATCCCAGGGGTAGACGCATGCCATGGCAGGAATTATACTCCTTGCTTTATGCAAATGAATAAGACTCCGTAAGTGCCCTGCAACTTCATGGAATGCATGTGGATGTGGGGTGAGCAAGGGGTTAAACAGGTGGTGAGAACGCGAACCAATGCCTCCTCACCAACTGTCAAATGCTCTCCGAGCGTGGATTTTTCTTCTGCTTCCAAAGCATGTGTGAACAAGCTCTTAGGCCTGCTTCATATCTATGTGTTTTTGGGAGCTTTTTGCAGAAACGCACTTCATTCCATTTTCCATGGTTTCCTATGGGACACGTTTACATCTAGGCTTTTTCAAGCCGTTGTATTTTTGGAAGGGTCTGGGACTGTTTGCAAACAGTGCATTTTTGGTTCAATAGGCTTCAATGGAGAAGCTACAGTGTGTTTTTGACAAGTTGTGCAGTTTTAAAATTTGCCCAACAGCAACTTGGCCAAATAAGAAAGTGCAAAAATTGTGTGTGCAAAAACCACTGCAGAAACAGATCAAAAGCAAACTAGGTGTGAACTAGTCTTTAGGCCTTGTTTACACTGGTGGGCGGTAAAAACATGCCATTGATGCTCCAATTACCACTCGCCCTTAGGTCCAGTTCACACTACATGCATTTCAGATGCTTTTTTTCTACATCCCATCAGTGCTTACAGTTTCAGTGCGTTCCAGTTGCCGGAAAAAAAGGAGAACAGGCTGCATTTTTCCTGCACAGAACTGTACTAGAACGCGGTAAAATGCATAAAAAAACGCACTGGAATGCACTGAAACGTACATGTCCCTATTTAAATTGGAGAAAAAGGGAAAAAATGAACTGGACAGCATCAAAAATGCACTGGAACGCGTCAATAATGCGCATGCACAAATGCACCTGGAACGCATCTGGACTGTATTTCTATGGTGTGAACCGGCCCTTAAAGCGGGAACTAAACCCATTAATTTAAATGATAAAAAAAACAGTTACATTCCCGGCATGCTGGAAATGCTGTCCCATTTGTTTGTGCTGTCAAACAAACTGTCAAACCATCAAGTGCTTGGTGTCATAACTGATCACTTGTACAGCAGCACCATGGCAGTTGCAGATCAAACAGGTTAAGATGGCAACTTTCTTGGCTGTAAAGGATAAGGGTTTAGTTCCACTTTAAACTGCAAAGGCAGCATACAGGGATGTACACTTGCCATGAGTGCAGTGCTTTGCAGCACAGCAAAAATCAACCCCTGGTTGCATTCAGTAGGTGGTACTGCCTGCTAAATATGACCCATTCATCTGAACAGGGCTGCGCAGCAGTCGTAGTGTGGTAGTGCAGGTTTTCAGGAGTTAAAACAGGCAGTGAGGAGGCCATGTAATGCCTGCTTGCTGCCTGTCAAAGCCCTCAGAAAAGTGTTCCACCAAATGTATCGATGGTCAATATGTGAAATCATATATTAATTTCTACATTCTATTTCAATTATCTATAGCCTAGTCCTTGTAACCCCTTCCGGCAAGCCACATCCCGTCCCCTTAAGGAGATCTAAATCCCGGGAGACAGAGGTGAGCATTCAGATCATGCAAACACTGTGATTGACTGTCACAGCGGTCACATAAGCAGAAGCTCCCAGTTGCAGGTATGTATCTGGAGCTTTCCATTTGCACTTCAGTTACTGCCCTGGGAGTGTGCAGTGAGTGCGCTCTCAGCACAATAAACACTACCCTAAGGACAAATATATGTGGCCACTTGGTGTTAAAACTCAACCACCGAGAGGCTGCAAATATGCATACAGCTAGTGGGAAGAGGTTAACGAAGAACTTCAGACCCTTTACCACTGCCCCCCCCCCCTTTCCGGCACTGCCTTCTTTGATGGTCCATCACATGCTTAGTCTTCGGAACCTGGCAGAGCCCTGCGCCACATCTGTGCAGGCACCGAAGAATTGGTGCATTAGAAGACTGGTGTACCACCTTTAGACTGGGTTCACACAGATGCAGTGCGGGAAAAGCTGCGAATCCTGTGCGTTTCCCGCACCGCATTGCAATCGCATGGTGTTCATATGATCTGGTGCGAGTGTCAATGTTAAATTAATGACATCCAGAAACAGATCGCAAATCGCAGGGCGAGTGCCAGAAATCACATTGCATGAGTGAGAACATTCATGAAATGCAGTTCAGCTGCAGGTACAAAATGTCCTTTTTTTGGTGTGTATATAAAATGTATGGCTCAAATTGCACCGCACAGACATCTCATGTAATTCGCACAGGAATGTGGTGCGTGAACCCGGTCTTATTGGGATGTCATCATGCATGTGCTTGGGCAACCCTGTGCATGCACAGATCTGCCGAAGGTCTTTGCCAAGTACTGAAGGCTGGTCGGAGCCCTTCAGCACCACTGCATGCACGTCGAATGAGTGCAACATCATTCTCAACTAGGCTAGAAAGGAGAAAATGTGTATTACCTGCTACACAGAGTGAGAACGACCTGTGTAGCAGGGAAGAAGCGGCCCAGCTAAAAGGCCTGGTAGCAGCCACCAGCAGCACAGGAGAAGGACTGAGAGAGTAGACCTGCACCGCCTGGGCCAGATAGGGGAAGGAGGCACTCTAGTGGGAAGCTAGATTAGCCTGCCACCCAGGACTGTTTCACTCTATGTGGCAGACACTGAATCCCCTGCTCGGATTCACCCAGAACAGCTTGATGAGTATCTAGGGTCTGGAGTGGTACTGCAGGAGATGCTGGCTAGCTCTCCAGAAGAGACTGCTTTGCTGTAACCACTTGTACATCGTCCAGGAAGTTGTCCTCTGTTTCCCAGTTTCATAGGGCATCCTGTACACCCCTTACCCTATCCAAGTTGAAATCCCCCTAATAAAAATCCAAAGAAAGCTCAAGGACTGGTTACTAACTCCTGAATTCAAGTCAGTGTGGAAATACTTGTTGCCTGGCTGTACAGGACTATAGGGGGACCCAAAATATTCAGCAACTCTTAAGGGGGTAGTGCTACAGATAAAAAAACTTTCTATGACTGGTTCCCTCTCCATCCTACCCATATACTTACCTGAGCCCAATCGTGATCCGGCACTGTGCATGTCTACAGCAGCAGCCCTATTCCCTCCCCTCTTTTACAGGAGACCGGGCAGCAGCTGGAGCCATTGGCTCCTGCTGCTATCAATCACAGCCTTTGAGAAGAGAGTGAGGGCAGGGCTGAGTTGTACTGTGTGTGGCAATAGACATGCACAATGTGGCTCTGGAGCCCCTATAGCAAGCGGCTTGCTATGGGGGCACTCGGCAGGGGAGGAACTAAGAGCACCGTCAGGGACCTGAAAAGACAAAAATCGGGGCTGCTGTGTCCAAAACCATTGCACAGTTAATAAGTATAACATATTTGTTAAAAACATTAAATGTTTTCAATCACTTTAATCCATCTTTCTACCCCTCTTCACCTCATCAGTCTCTTCACACATCACTAATTTACTAATTGACGTATCAGTATGGATGTCACATCACATCCTCAAACACAATCTATCTACATTGCATCCAGAAAGTGTTCATAGCACTTAACGTTTGCCACATTTTGTTATGTTACAGCCTTACTCCAAAATGGATTCATTTTATTTTTTTCCTCAACATTCTACAAACAATACCCCATAATGACAACGTGAAAGAAGTTCATTTTGAAATCTCTGCAATTTGTTAAAAATAAATAATGAAAAAAACCCCATGTACATAAGTATTCACAGCCTTTGCTCAGTACTTTGTTGAAGCACCTTTAGCACCAATTACAGCCTCAAGTCGTTTTCAGTATGATGCTACAAGCTTGGCACACCTATTTTTGGGCAAATTCTCCCATTCTTTGCAGTACGTCTCAAGCGCCATCAGGTTGGATGGGGAGCGTCGGTGCACAGCCATTTTCAAATCTCTCCAGAGATGTACAATCAGGTTCAAGTCTGTGCTCTGGCTGGGCCACTCCAGGACATTCACAGAGCTGGCCCGTAGCCACGCCTTAGTTATGAGGGCTGTGTGCTTAGAGTTCTTGTCCTGTTGAAAGATGAACCATCGCCCCAGTCTAAGGTCCAGAGCGCTCTGGAACAGGTTTTCATCAAGGATGTCTCTGTACATTGCTGCATTCATCTTTCCTTCGATCCTGACTAGTCTCCAAGTTCCTGCTGCTGAAAAACATTCCCACAGCATGATGCTGCCATCACCATGCTTCACAGTAGGGATGGTATTGACCAGGTGGTGAGCAGTGCCTGGTTTCCTCCAGACATGACGCTTGGCATTCAGGCAAGAGAGTTCAATCTTTGCTTCATCAGAAAAGAGAGTTTTATTTCTCATGGTCTGAGAGTCTTTCAGGTGCTTTTTGGCAAACTCCAGGCGGGCTGCCAAACACTGGAGCCCTTTCAGAGTGACAATTGGGTGCTTGGTTACCTCCCTGGCTAAGGCCCTTCTTCCTCAATTGCTCATTTTGGCCAGACGGCCACTGTGCTCATTGGGACCTTCAGTGCTTCCGAAATTTTTCTGTATACTTCCCCAGGTCTGTGCCTTGATACAATCCTGTCTCGGAGGTTTACGGACAATTCCTTGGACTTCATGGCTTGGTTTGTGCCTTTCCTAATCATGTCCAGTCAACTGAATTTCCCACAGGTGGACTCCAATCAAGTTGTGGAAACATCTCAAGGATGATCAGTGGGAACAGGATGCACCAGAGCTGAATTTTGAGTGTCATGGCAAAGGCTGTGAATACTTATGTACATGTCTTTTTTTGTTTTCGCTTTTTATTTTTAATAAATTGCAAAGATTTCAAAACAAACTTCTTTCACATTGTCATTATGGGGTATTGTTTGTAGACTGTTGGGGAAAAATTAATTTAATCCATTTTGGAATAAGGCTGTAACATAAAAAAGTGGCAAAAGTTGAGCGCTGTGAATAGTTTCTGGATGCACTATAAAATTGACCATGTTCCCTCCCAAAGCCTCCTTCCCTGACTTCTATATCAAGTTCAATGGCACAAATATCAGTCTCTCTACACATGCCAGAGTGTTAGGTTTAAACTTGGACTCTGAATTCTCCATTTGACCCAACATCCAATCACTGTACAAATCTTGCTCAACCTCCATAAAATTTCATAAATAAGCCCCTTCCTAACCAACAACATCACAAAGCTACTACTTTACTCACTGGTTATCTCTCACCCTTGGATGCTCACCATATGAATAAAATTCTGAATACTAACAACCTACAAAGCCATCTACAACTCTGCCCCCAGTTACACCACTAATCTAGACTCAAAATACCAACCAACCCATTCTCTTCACTCCTCCTCTCATGCTTGCCTCCAGGACTTCTCCAGAATTTCTCCCACCCTCTGGAACTCCATACACCAATCTGACAATCTCCTACTCTATCCACCTTTAGGTGAACCCTGAAAACCCACCTCTTCAGAGAGGCCTATCCCGACTCTAGCTAATAAACTGAACTTATACTTTCTCCATCAGCTCATCCCCACAATTATCACCTTTTGTATCACTTGACCCTTTCTTTTGTATTGTAAACTTTAACAAGCAGCACCCTCTGATTCTTCTTGTACTGAATTGTATTGCAACTGTACTGTCTGCCCTCATGTTGTAAAGCACTGAGAAAACTGTTGGAGCTATATAAACCTTGTGTAATCAGAATACATTTGTGTGTTTCCTTTTTAACCTCCAATGCCACCAATTCTACCGACACATTCTTCCTGTTTGAGTGTCCTCCCCACCACTTTCACAGTCTGAACCTCAGCATTGCTGACACACTCTCCACTGCCTCCACTGTCTCAGAATAACCTGCTTCAATTTTAGAGAGCCTGTTTACTTGACACTGATTTTGGCCTTTACTGCACCTCTGTAAAACCCTATGTGTGAAGAGTTTAACTCCCATGTTGCTAGTTTATCATTTGTGCTGTGAATCAGTGCTACACTGTATTATGAGGACACTTCCCCGCCTCTGACATTTACCGGTATGGCTATGAACATATTTGTTAAAGGAGAAGTTTGGTGTATTGAAAAAACACAAACACATCTATGCTCACCTCTAGATCGATGCTGCAGCTGTCCTCTTTTGGCTCTAAGAGTGATCACACGACTGCTTTTTGGTCAGTTTTCTGTCTGTCAGTCACTGCTTTCCACTCAACCCCTTCAGCACTCACTTGAGTACCGTGCTGGAGAGGGGGCGGGAGCAGCTGTATTCGCCTCCCAGCCCTGCGCTAATAACTGGAGCCAGCTGTCAGTCAGTGCATTCCGACAATATGGTCGGGATCCTTCCAGAGTCTGGAGCGGCTCTGTGGTATCAGTTGACAGCCGCCTTTAGCGTCACAGGAGAGCAAAAGTAAGTGCACTGCTGTGACCCAGAAGAGAAGTATGGTCAAAAGGCTTTGGTTATACTTCTCTTCTAATACTTTTGTGTCTGTTTATAGAAATATCACATATTGCTTACACTCATACCCTTCACATGCCTTTCCTGCACATACTGCCCAGTGTCATACCCTCTTCACTCCTCTCTTGCACATACTTCCCAGTGTCATACCCTCTTCTCTCCTCTCTTGCAGTATACTGCCCAGTGTCATACCCTGTTTACTCCTCTCTTGCACATACTGCCCAGTTTCATACCCTGTTCACTCCTCTCTTGCACATACTGCCCAGTGTCATACCCTGTTCACTCCTCTCTTGCACATACTGCCCAGTGTCATACCCTGTTCACTCCTCTCTTGCACATACTGCCCAGTGTCATACCCTCTTCACTCCTCTCTTGCACATACTGCCCACTGTCAAACCCTCTTCACTCCTCTCTTGCACATACTTCCCAGTGTCATACCCTCTTCTCTCCTCTCTTGCAGTATACTGCCCAGTGTCATACCCTGTTTACTCCTCTCTTGCACATACTGCCCAGTTTCATACCCTGTTCACTCCTCTCTTGCACATACTGCCCAGTGTCATACCCTGTTCACTCCTCTCTTGCACATACTGCCCAGTGTCATACCCTGTTCAGTCCTCTCTTGCACATACTACCCACTGCTATACCCTCTGCACTCCTCTCTTGCACATACCCACTGTCGTACCCACTCCACTCCTCTCTTGCACATACTGTCCACTGTCATACACGCTCCACTCCTCTCTTGCGCATACTGTCCACTGTCATACTAGCTCCACTCCTCTCTTGCATATACTGTCCACTGTCATATCCGCTCCACTCCTCTCTTGCACATACTGCCCACTGTCATACCCGCTGCACTCCACTCTTGCACATACTGTCTGTCACGATCGCGGCATCAGACCCCAGACCTTCTCACCAAACTCATGACCGAAGGACTGGCCAATCCAGACCGCGATATGATGTGCGTAACAATGCCACACCCCGCTGCCCCCTACACAGCGATTTTCCAGCTAATGGATTTCAATCTGTGCCTGCAGCCTGGATGCGCTTGTTACCGGGTCAGGTTAATTATGCAACTGACCCTTACACACTGCCACCACCCCTTTTTTGTACAGAGAAAGAGGAAACTCTCTTTATCAAATATGCACTATAATGGTTGAAAACTCGTCTGTCCAATACGGTCACCGCAGGCCAATTGTGCAGAGGATTAAACAAACACAGTAGCGTCTCTTTAGAGGCAGGAATTCGTAAATTGCAATTAAGTGCTTTAGAAACAGTCTAACACTTTCAGAAAGAAAGATTTATTACTAAAAGAGTCAAACAGGTGCAATAAAATATTTACTGAAAAAGATGTAACGAAGATATATATATATACATAGAAAGAACCATAGCACAGCAAAGAGATAACGGAGAAGTTAAAGGGTTAAGTTACTTGCCATTTTAGCCTTTGATGTAAGCAGATCCAAGTTGCAGAGCGAAAGGGTCTCCCCAGGTGGTATTGATGTTACAAATGGGAGATGTCTTCAACTTCCCTTTTTAGGCCTGCTAGCCTGTTTTTTGAAGTCCCCCAGCAGGGGGGTGGCTCTGAGTAACTGACCAATACTCTGTTTAGGGAGGGATCGTTGGGCGGAACCCTAAATTAGAACCAACATCTTTCTTAATTCATATTCTGGTCTATAGCTTCTCAGCTGCACGAGCGATAGTCCCCTCGCGGGTATATTATTACACTGATAAGTCTAAGGATCATGTAGATATGAATTATGAAATTGTACGTTACACGGTGTACGAGTTTTATGTTTTGGCTCCCCTGATGATCTGAGGTGGGCGTGTGACCCATCAAAATGTTAGTCTGCGCATGGGCCATCTGAGCAGTTTTTATGTAAGTCTTCCATATTTCAAGATATGAAACATAGGGGAAAACTGGATCTTTTAAAAATGTTATCTGGTTTGTGCTTCTTGGGAATGCCTTGAACTCTTGGGAAGGCTCTGTTATCTTTTCCCAAGTTGTGAAGTTACACAGGTTCTTTGGACAGTGTGGTGCCATGTGGCTCCCTGCTAGGATCTGGCCTGTAACACTTTTAACACACACACATCTGTCAGGGTGCCTCTCAGAAAGGGAGGGGGAAAGAGAATAAGGGATAAATGAATACTTTTAATAAAGGGGGAATCTGCGTCCATCTCTGATGCGCAAGTTTGCTACACTGTCATACCAGCTCCACTCCTCTCTTGCATATACTGTCCACTGTCATATCCGCTCCACTCCTCTCTTGCACATCCTGCCCACTGTCATACCCGCTCCACTCCTCTCTTGCACAACCTGCCCACTGTCATACCCGCTCTACTCTTCTCTTGCACATCCTGCCCACTGTCATACCCGCTCCACTCCTCTCTTGCACATCCTGCCCACTGTCATACCCGCTCCACTCCTCTCTTGCACATCCTGCCCACTGTCATACCCGCTCCACTCCTCTCTTGCACATCCTGCCCACTGTCATACCCGCTCCACTCCTCTCTTGCATATACCCACTGTCGTACCCACTCCACTCCTCTCTTGCACATACTGTCCACTGTCATACACGCTCCACTCCTCTCTTGCGCATACTGTCCACTGTCATACTAGCTCCACTCCTCTCTTGCATATACTGTCCACTGTCATATCCGCTCCACTCCTCTCTTGCACATACTGCCCACTGTCATACCCGCTGCACTCCACTCTTGCACATACTGTCTGTCACGATCGCGGCATCAGACCCCAGACCTTCTCACCAAACTCATGACCGAAGGACTGGCCAATCCAGACCGCGATATGATGTGCGTAACAATGCCACACCCCGCTGCCCCCTACACAGCGATTTTCCAGCTAATGGATTTCAATCTGTGCCTGCAGCCTGGATGCGCTTGTTACCGGGTCAGGTTAATTATGCAACTGACCCTTACACACTGCCACCACCCCTTTTTTGTACAGAGAAAGAGGAAACTCTCTTTATCAAATATGCACTATAATGGTTGAAAACTCGTCTGTCCAATACGGTCACCGCAGGCCAATTGTGCAGAGGATTAAACAAACACAGTAGCGTCTCTTTAGAGGCAGGAATTCGTAAATTGCAATTAAGTGCTTTAGAAACAGTCTAACACTTTCAGAAAGAAAGATTTATTACTAAAAGAGTCAAACAGGTGCAATAAAATATTTACTGAAAAAGATGTAACGAAGATATATATATATACATAGAAAGAACCATAGCACAGCAAAGAGATAACGGAGAAGTTAAAGGGTTAAGTTACTTGCCATTTTAGCCTTTGATGTAAGCAGATCCAAGTTGCAGAGCGAAAGGGTCTCCCCAGGTGGTATTGATGTTACAAATGGGAGATGTCTTCAACTTCCCTTTTTAGGCCTGCTAGCCTGTTTTTTGAAGTCCCCCAGCAGGGGGGTGGCTCTGAGTAACTGACCAATACTCTGTTTAGGGAGGGATCGTTGGGCGGAACCCTAAATTAGAACCAACATCTTTCTTAATTCATATTCTGGTCTATAGCTTCTCAGCTGCACGAGCGATAGTCCCCTCGCGGGTATATTATTACACTGATAAGTCTAAGGATCATGTAGATATGAATTATGAAATTGTACGTTACACGGTGTACGAGTTTTATGTTTTGGCTCCCCTGATGATCTGAGGTGGGCGTGTGACCCATCAAAATGTTAGTCTGCGCATGGGCCATCTGAGCAGTTTTTATGTAAGTCTTCCATATTTCAAGATATGAAACATAGGGGAAAACTGGATCTTTTAAAAATGTTATCTGGTTTGTGCTTCTTGGGAATGCCTTGAACTCTTGGGAAGGCTCTGTTATCTTTTCCCAAGTTGTGAAGTTACACAGGTTCTTTGGACAGTGTGGTGCCATGTGGCTCCCTGCTAGGATCTGGCCTGTAACACTTTTAACACACACACATCTGTCAGGGTGCCTCTCAGAAAGGGAGGGGGAAAGAGAATAAGGGATAAATGAATACTTTTAATAAAGGGGGAATCTGCGTCCATCTCTGATGCGCAAGTTTGCTACACTGTCATACCAGCTCCACTCCTCTCTTGCATATACTGTCCACTGTCATATCCGCTCCACTCCTCTCTTGCACATCCTGCCCACTGTCATACCCGCTCCACTCCTCTCTTGCACAACCTGCCCACTGTCATACCCGCTCTACTCCTCTCTTGCACATCCTGCCCACTGTCATACCCGCTCCACTCCTCTCTTGCACATCCTGCCCACTGTCATACCCGCTCCACTCCTCTCTTGCACATCCTGCCCACTGTCATACCCGCTCCACTCCTCTCTTGCACATCCTGCCCACTGTCATACCCGCTCCACTCCTCTCTTGCATATACTGTCCACTGTCATACCCGCTCCATTCAACTCTTGCACATACAGCCCAGTGTCATACCCTCTTCACTCCTCTCTTGCACATACTGCCCAGTGTCATACCCGCTCCACTCCTCTCTTGCACATACTGCCCAGTGTCATACCCTCTTCACTCCTCTCCTGTGCACACTGCCAAATGTCATACCTTATGCACCAGCTCTCCAGCGCATGCCCCTAAACATTCCATTTATTCCTTTATTTTGCTGTTAGGTTCACTGTGAAACGTACACAGATATATTTTTTTTTTACGTGAGCTATAATTTCTTTAACTTTTTCAGGACCAGCAAGTTACACTCCCTTCCTGTCCAAGTCATTTTTCAGTTCCGGCCCGCTGTTGGCTGATTTTGGGTCGCAGGAGAGCAAAAGTAAGTGCACTTCTGTGACCTACAAGAGGAGTATGGCCAAAAAAATTTTTGGTCATACTTTCTTTTAAGTATTATCATGTTAGTACAAGGACTATGTACTGCAAGTAGTCTTAAAAGCTCTTTTGGCTATACATTTCCTATGGATCACAGGAGTGCAGTTATCTCCTGCCATCACAGAGCCAGTGCAGGCTCTGAAAAAATCCAGACCATATGATCGAGATCCACCCAGAAGTGATCTGCTGCAAGCCTAGGCCATCCTCTCCTTCCCTCTCCACAGCCCAACAGTCCAGTGAGCGCCAGAGGTACAGAACAGAGAGCCGGTGACTGACAGTCCCTGGCTTAATGCTCACAGAATGCTCAGAACTGAGTGATCAGCTGTTTTTGATCACTCATATCTCTGTGCAGAGCCGGCAGGGAACAGAGGCAGCATCAGATCGATGCTGCATCCACTCAGGTGAGTATAAATGTGTTTTCTCTAAATCCCGTACTTTAAAGTGGTTCTAAAGCCTTAAGGTTTTTCATCCTAATGCATTCTATCCATTAAGGTGAAAAACCTTCGGTGCTTCAGCTGCCCCCCCCTTTTTTTTTTTTTTACCTGAGCCCGATCTGATCCAGCTATGTGCACAAGAGCAGCGGCTTTAGCCCTGCTGTCTCCGTCCTCGTTGGGCAGACTGATAGCAGCAGGAGCCATTGGTTCCCACTGCTGTCAATCAAATGCTGTGATGCAGGGGGTGGGGCTGAGCTGTCCGCTCTGTGTCAATGGATGCAGACATGGTGGCTCAGGAGCGAACCCGCTCGGGTGCCTCCATGCATAGCAGCTTTCTGTGGAGGCACCCGCTGAAGAGGAGGAGCCAGGAGCGCCAGCAGGGGACTCCAGAAGAGGAGAATCGGGACTGCTCTGTGCAAAACCATTGCACAGAGCAGGTAAGTGTAGATATGTTTGTTATTTTAATTTTAAAAAAAGAAGGTTTAATATCACTTTAAGCAGGGTATACATACTGATTTTTTTTGTTCAACCAATGGGTTGAGTGGAAAAAAACCTCATCCCAGCACTAATACAAGCGATGTAGATGCAGGGATCTCTTCCTCTGTGTTTGTATTCTGACAGCGGGGACTCTCTCATCCATCAGAATACACCAATCAGTGCTGCAGCCATTGGCTGCAAGCACTAATCGAATACTGGTTTTACAGCAACACCGTTTGACAGCAGCCAATCATTAGACATGCTGAACTAGCCAACTTTCGGTATGTGTATACCCAGCTTTAGAAGATTTCAAGGAACACAGCCGTCACCAGCATATAGGACACTGTCATGTCATTCATGTAAGTATCGTCCCTGGTGCTAAAAAAAAAATCATAAAACTCATTAAACTTCACCTTTAAAGCACATCTTTAAGGCTTCATTCATATGGCTTAAAAAATGCAATTACACATGTTTAGATTTACAGATCTGAACACAGCTGCATTGTTTTCAATGGTGACATCCACATAGGTGCATAAATAGGTCCATAAACATGCACTGTGTTCAGATTTATAATACAAATTGCAAAAATTTGCGTTTGAGGACAAATGTATACACGTATGCCAGATGCAGGTATTGGGGGAAAAAAAGGATAATTTTACAGTATTTACTGAACGTTACGGAGGACATTTTTTGCTATAAAAAAAAAAAAGTGTAATAAGATCAGTAAACTTTTAACACCCATGTGAGTGTAGCCTAAAACATATTTTACTGGTTATGTATTTTCAGGATTTCATGGTAAACTTTTGAATTGAACATTTTGTTTTACTGATCCCTGCAACCTTTTGTTTTTAGATGTTTCTAGTATTCTTTTTTTTTCAGATCTGTGCCGGAATCCAGCATAAAACGTTGCTTTATGCAGGGGATTCGTGTAATAAAGACTCCTAGTGCAGGGTGACCGGTCTTGTATCCAGCCCCCCAACAGACCACCTGTGGTGGGTAGGCCTGCTGGGCCCCTCCCACAGCTCAGCTCTCTGCACAAGTTATATGCTGCACAGTGATGTCGCTGCTACCTTCACAAAGTAATATCTGAGTTTGTAAGACCTTGTTCACACAGTGCATACTAAAGTGTACGCCTGCGAATGGCAATGTTTACCCACACAGGGATGCATAGGTGTCCTGTGCATCCCCATGCAGGTAGTCGTACTGATATCAGTTGGGACATAGCAGCTGCACAGACACAGACAGTTTGTGTTCTGAGCCATACACCTGCACGGATGACAGTCCATGCAGCTGATGTATCTTAATTGACATTTATTTTATTTATTAATTACAGGTACTTATATAGCCCTGTCAGTTTACGCAGCGCTTTACATATATATATTGTACATTCACATCAGTCCCTAACCCTCAAGGGGCATACAATCTAAGGTCCCTAACTCACATTCATACATACACATGCTAGGGCCAATTTAGACAAGAGCCAATTAACCTACCAGTATGTCTTTGGAGTGTGCGAGGAAACCCACGCAGGCACAGTTAGAACATGCAGATTCCAGGCAGGTGCTGCAGTGGTTGGGATTCAAACCAATGAGCCTAGTGTAGCTAGGCAGAAGTGCTTAGCACTTAGCCACTGTGCTGCCCCATCAATGGATCCACCTGCACAGCCCACATGTAAGAAAAATATATTTGAAATATATTTTTCAAATATTCTTCCCAAATATATTAACATATATTTGAAATACTACAATTTTGGTCATATTCAATATATTTCAAAATATATTTCAATAAATATATATATATTATATATGTTGAAATGCATTTTTATTACAAAATATATGAAAAATATTTGTAAAAATACATTTTCAAATATACTGTATGTCTTTAAAAATACAAATGTACATTTTTGGAATGCATTTACATATATATGTAAAAATTACTTTTTTATATGTAAAAAACAAATCCGAAGAATATATTTAAAAAATATATATTTTAAAAAATATTTGTCATATATTTTATAATATATATAAAAACACATTTCAACATACAGTCAATATATATATATATATATATATATATATATATATATTGAAATATATGTCAATACATTTTGGAAAAAATATTTTTAGAATATATTTCAAATATATTTTTATTCCATATGCGAGGGGTGCTCAGAACACAGCTCTCCACAGACATATGCTTTAGTATGCTCCGTGTGAACATGGCTTAAAGATTTTTGGGTCATACAAATGGATTTATATCCTTTGTGGCTATTAATTAACATATTTAAAGAAATTTTAGTGCCCTGCAATTTAACTTTAATTACAAAAATCCCAGAATCTACACCTTTAAAAAAAAGTAATCAGTGACCACTCCGATATTTATGAGACTAGGCTTAAAAAACAACATTTAAAATGTATAAATTTTTTAAGTCTTACCCTTCCTCTTAGATTGTAAGCTCTAACAAGCAGGGCCCTCTGTTTCTTCTTGTACCATCCACAAGCTACATCACCAAGCTGATCCGCAGATATCGCCCAAATCGCCTGATCCACTCCTCCCAAGACATCTTCCTCTCTAGCTCCCTCATCACCTCCTCCCACGCTCACCTCCAGGACTTCTCCAGAGCCTCTCTCATCCTCTGGAACTCCCTACCACAGTATATCTGGTCAGCCTCCACCCTGTCTGCCTTTAGGCAATCTTTGAAAACTCATTTATTCAGGGAAGCCTACCTCACCTCCACCTAAGAACTGTACTTAAATCACCTCCACCAGATCATCCTCCGCAGCTATCATCTTTTCTATCACCTCCCTCTTCCTTTAGATTGTAAGCTCCACGAGCAGGGCCCTCCTATTCCTTCTGTACTGAAATGTATTGTAATTGTACTGTCTCCCTTATATTGTAAAGTGCTGCCAAACTGTTGGCGCTATATAAATCCTGTATAATAATAATACCAAATTGTATTGTATTTGTAATGTCTACCTTCATTTTGAAAAGTGCTGCGCAAACTGTTGGCATTATATAAATCCTGTATAATAATAATACCAAATTGTATTGTATCTGTAATGTCTACCTTCATTTTGTAAAGTGCTGCGCAAACTGTTGGCATTATATAAATCCTGTATAATAATAATACCAAATTGTATTGTATCTGTAATGTCTACCTTCATTTTGTAAAGTGCTGCGCAAACTGTTGGCATTATATAAATCCTGTATAATAATAATAATACCAAATTGTACTGTATCTGTAATGTCTACCTTTATTTTGTAAAGCGCTGAGCAAACTGTTGGCATTATATAAATCCTGTATATTAATAATAATAATACCAAATTGTATTGTATCTGTAGTGTCTACCTTCATTTTGTAAAGCGCTGCACCATCTGTTGGCGCTATATAAATCCTGTATAATAAGTCTTGTGAATATCAAATTTTGCTTTCTGTTCTCCAGCCAGCAGGTGGAGCTTTAGGCTCAGTGTGAAGTTTCAGTCAGACAAATTTTGCCCCAAAGCAAGTACACTGCTAACCAATAGTGCTCTGGGAACCCTTGTCATGTATTCAATGTTAATTTGCAAAACAACTAAAGAGTGAAAAAAAAAAACAGATAAAAACTTATAAACAGAAGAGATTTGATGCAAAACCATGATGGCCTCCATTAAGTATGCATTCTTAGGATCTACATTCATAACATTAAACTTGATAATAAATATTTATTTATTTATTAGAGGTACTTCTATAGCGCCATCAATTTCCGCAGCGCTTTACATATTTATTGTACATTCACATCCGTCCCTAACCCTCAAGGGGCGTACAATCTAAGGTAGCATCTGAATATTCAAGCACATTTGTGTTTAGACTGTTTTCTCTCTTGGTGGGGTTTTTGATGCTGCTGCTCCACATGCAAACACACTTTTGCAAAAAAAAAAAAAAAAAGAACTGAAATGAAATGACGAGGGCGGTTTGGTTAGGTAGTATATTTATATGTGAAGCGAACATGATATAAGAAAAGCTCATGCAGCCTGCTCGGAGGTGAATTCCTGGCAGCACATTTCTGGCATTCTGTGAAGCAGTCTCCAGGGGACTAAGCTCCCCTGCCTGCCTCCCTCATGGTATTCCCTGTAACAGATTGCAGTGTGTGGTTTGACATCTGATCCCAGCTTTGTGAATAAAAAAGGATGACTGTATCCTGCAGGCTTCCTGCTCCCATCCTTTACAGCTTTCTATGAGACCAGCTCAATAAAATCCACACCAACGCTTCCTCTTCCTCCACAACCTGGAAATGAGATCTGGCTTCTTGTGTACGAGATGCTAATTGGTTTGTGTTCAACCAACAGTACCCTGAGCAGGGGTAACGTAAAAAAAAAAAAAAAGCATCGCCTTTGCAACTATTTTATGCACAACTTGTTACATTATCTGAAGCCAAAGCATCGAATTGAAGGCAGATGGAAATCCGCTGGTCTGGTTTCCTTTTTTACGTAATCAGATCCTTTTTTTTTAAATCTAAACATTCTTGTTCTAGACAGCACTTTAGTCTATTAATACATATGCTATGCCAGTACAAACTCTGCTGTCAATCTGAACATACACGTTGCAGTTCAATTGTTTTGGTAGACATAGAAATTAAAATATGTGGACCAGGATCCAGTAGGCTCAGTTTATATGCCATTATTTCAGTGTTGTTTTTCTGCTTTCTTTGCCCTCATTAACCACTTGCCCTCCAGAGGATTTACCCCCCTTCCTGACCAGGCCATTTTTCGTGATACGGCGCTGCATTACTTTAACTGACAATTGTGCAGTCATGCAACGCTGCACCTAAATTAAATTTATGTGCTTTTTTCCCCACAAATAAAGGTTTCATTCGGGGGTATATGATTGCCTGTGCATTTTTTATTTTTTGCGCTATAAAAAAAAGACTGACAATTTTGAGAAAAAAACAATATTTTCGACATTTTGCTATTAGACATGTCCAGTAAAAAAATTTAAAAAATCAAATTTCGCCATAAATTTAGGCCAAGATGTATTCTGCTACATGTCTTTGCTAAAAAAAAATTTCCAATACGTGTAAATTAATTAGTTAAGCGTGTACAAATGGCAGTATATATACTGGAATTTTTTTATTGTTTACATACAGGTCTCTCCCCCATCAGTGATACTTTGCGATCGCTGGTCGGGAAATCACTGGTCGGGACCCGGTGATCATCAACTGAGGCCGCCAATGGAAATGCAAAATCATGTATATAAACGTGATTTTGCACAGCCCTGCCACCCTGTAGCAGCAGTTCTGCTATAGGGCGGCGGGAAAGCGGTTAATATAAATAATGGCAAATAACATTTGTTACAGTTTAGTGAACTAAACCCAATGTATTTATTAAACTTGGGTGAGGTTGTATAAAACCAGCAGTTGTTTCAAATATTTCTGTTGGATCTAAGCAGATTGTAAAGCTGACCATGCACCTTGCAATCTCTGCTTGAAGATTACTTGAAACTTCCAGAACATTTGTTTTCTGAAAGCAGGGACCCTGTAAAAGCCTTTACAGCCTATCCATTTAGATTGAACTGTAAATGACAGCCACAGAATTACTGCTCTCATGGGTGCTCAGCAATACCTAATATGTGTGGCATAATTGTTGTTATTGCATGCATGAGGACTCGTTGCACGTTTGCATTTGTATGTACATGTACACAGGGGCTTATTTTATTAAAGTGATATTATTAGTCACTGTATGCTCAGTTTAAGGCTCGGTTCACATTAGCTTGACTCCAAAGTCGCACAACTTTCAGTTGCTTCAGTGTTTACACTTTGTGGCATTGAAGTCTTATTAAAGTCAGACCAAAGTAGTGCAGCAACCTTTTCTAAAGTTGGACCAACTTGTTTATCAGTTAAGACAGCTCTCATAGGGAAACATTGAATTTCATATATCATCCAACTTGAGGTCCCACAAGTCGGATCCTGTGTCGCAGCAGTGTGAAAAGAGCCTGAATTGTCCAGGTTTATGTTTATTTGCAAGAAGATAACTGGTACTAATAATGAGATTCTTGCTTTCCATCATCATAAATTAAAAGCATTATGGGGAGATTTCCTAAAACTGGAGAGTACAAAATCTGGTGCAGCTCTGCATAAAAACTTAAAAACTTCCAGGTTTTATTGTCAAAGAGGAGTTTCAAACCGCTCTGCAAAAATTAAAAGTCAGCAACTACAAAAACTGTAGCTGCTGACTTGCAGCCTCCCTAGCGATCTGATTAGATCAGTATTTCTGTGCTTAAAGCGGTACATTTTTTTGCATGGAAATATGTATTTTTTTTATTGTAGGCCTGTAATTTTTAGGAATAACTCACTGAAATCTGTCCGAACAAGAGTCTAGTAAACATCCCGGGTATGATAAAATTTGAAACACGAAATTATAATTTAATAAATAATCATAAAAAATAATAATACAATAATAAATTTAATTCAATAATATAATCAGAACCCAGAAGACAGATGACGGCATCGGCCAGAAGACATTGCCAGGGACACTGCAGGGGGGACATCGCGGGAGCACAGGACAAGGTAAGTGAAGAAGACATCCCGGAGCAGCGCTGCAGGGTATTCCCGAGTGTAGCTCGGGGTTACCGCTTGTGGTGCTGAAACTTTACCCCGAGCTACACTCGGGAATACCTCCAGGGAGGTTAAGAAAAAGGATACTCACCTGTTGAATGATCCAGCACCATCTTCACCCGGGGAAATTCTTCACCAGTCTTTGGGTCCCCCGCACCGGCATGTTTTCTGTGTGCAGCCAGCCATGACATCTGGCAGCTTCACAGCAGCCTGCTCTCTATGTATGCAGGAGCATTGTTTCACATGGTGAATGGTCCCGCAGCCTTCTTGGACATGAGACATGTTCCAGAAGGTTGCGGGCAGGGAAGGGGAAGCAGACCACCCAGCAAAATCACCATGGAGATCCAACCAGAAGTGGGAGCAGATACCTGTCAAAACAAGGTACCCCCCCCCCCCAATAAAACATTTGTATGTACATGTACACAGGCGCTTATTTTATTAAAGTGATATTATTAGTCACTCACTTTGCTTACTTTAAGGCACAGTTCACGGTAGCTTGACTCCAAAGTCACACAACTTCAGTGCACCTTTGGAGTCCAACTTAGATATGACTTTGATGTGCCTGTTTACACTTTGTGATATTGAAGTCTTATTAAAGTCATACCAAAGTAGTGCAGGAACCTTTTCTAAAGTTGGACCAACTTGTGTAGTATCAGCTAAGGCAGCTCTCATAGGGAAACATTTAATTTCATATATCATCCAACTTGCACATTGTGAATTGTCCTGCAGCCTTCTTGGACATGAGACATGTTCCAGAAGGTTGTGGGCAGGGAAGGGGAAGGAGGCCACCCAGCAGAATCACCATGGAGATCCAACCAGAAGTGGGAACAGATACCTGTCAAAACAAGGTACCTTCTCCCCCCCCCCCCCCCCCCCTTCCCAATAAAAAATGATTCCAGATATAGCAGAGGAAGGAGGAGAAACAGAAAAACATCCCCTTTTGGGTGAAGTTCTGCTTTAATTGAACAAGATGAAATTAGAAGCTGATTGATTACCATGCACATGTGCACCAGATTCCTAGTGCTCCAGCTTTAGTAAATCTCCACCTATATGTTATTGTTTGTAGAAAGTGCTGAATATGCCACTTTAGTCCTAGGAATTAAAAAAAGCATGCAAATAAAAAACCAGCCAAATGTACTTGACTTTGGAAAATGAAATCCATGACATCCTGTCTGAGGGGTGCCAATAAATCACTCCCTGGGTTCTTACTTTTGTTTTTCTACACCAGTAAACAAATGTATAGTCTTGTCTTTACATAGCAGAGATGAAGGTCATTCAGGGCACACACGGAAATGGGATGTGTGGTTATTTCCTGAAGAAAATGTTTAAAATAAATATAATTTAAATAGCCCTTCACCTCTAGGAGATATTTCCTTTGCCCCAGGCTAGGAGCCCTGAAATAGGTGGGTCAAATCTATAGGATCATGTCCCTCCTTGCCTTTCAAAGGGGTCATGGGTCATGCTGGCCAGAAGGCCCCATTCTGTTGCTACGGCAACTGGGACTTAATCAAACAAGCTTGAGATTGCAAGTTTGTGGGAACGTAATGAATCCATCAGGGAGCTGATATCCCTGGGTATCCCTCCTGATCTATCGTTCCAGCTTTAAACACACCCAGAAACAAAGGCCTCTTTCACTCTGCAGATATCTTACAGCATATACCTCTTGGGCCTCAAATTCTCTTACATCTTTCTTCTCTATGAACTAAAGAAACAACTACAACAGACCTCCCTTAACTTCAACTGCACTGCAACACGTCACAACTGTAGCAATCTATGTGGGACCGACATATATAATTTAATGCAGTGCTTCTTAACCTGTGATATATGTGATAGTTCAAGCGTTGTGCACAGCTTGTTCACATAGGACAACAGTTGGCTGTTTTTCTTTTCTTGAGTGTGGAATGATCTCCCTTTTTAACTTGGTTGAATAGAGCACAAGGGGCATACAAGTACATGTGTTTGGAATGGAAGGCTCCTTTGCAAGCAATATGCATTGTTATGGTAAGTTTGCACAAAAATTGCCACTTTGTAATTGCTGTAAATCTAGGAGAATATTCATGTGAAATGGCAGAATGAACACATAAATGTACAAGGTCTATTAGGCAAATATGCGGTAATATCAATTCATGCACCCAGGCTCAGTTACGTAAAATAAAAAAAGCGTATTTAACCCACCTCAGAAGATAGTATTAAAGTGACACTAAATGTTTTCTTTATTCTTCAAAAACATATTGGCTCATCAATATGCTTATAGTATAATAATAATAAGAAGAAGAATATTATTACTATTATTATTGTTGTTATTAATAATAATAAGAATAATAATATAATATAATGTCATATAATATAATTTAATATGTATATAATTATAATAATATATATTTATATGCTGAAGATTTGTACAAACAACACTATGTATGATGGAGGATATCATTGTATAATGGGGCAACATGCTATTCCCCAATTTTAGCATTTTTTCTTCGTGTTATGTGAATCTTTTTGTCTTCCCTTGGTACCAGTAAAGTCCCTTTTTTAATCCCTATTTGGGATTATTTGTGGTATATTTATTCTCTAAAAACAATCCATTCACATTATTTATTTATTACAGGTACTTATATAGCGCCATCAATTTACATATATACAGTATTGTACACTCACATCAGTCCCTAACCCTCAAGGGGCATAGAAAATAAGGTCCCTAACTCACATTCATACATACACATACTAGGGCCAATTTAGACAGGAGCCAATTAACCTAGCAGCATGTCTTTGGAGTGTGGGAGGAAACTGGAGTACCCGGAGGAAACCCACGCAGGCACAGGGAGAACATGCTAACTCCAAGCAGGTGGTGCTGGAATTTGAACCAACGACCCTAGTACTGCCAGGCAGAAGTGCTAGCCATTTAGCCACTGTGCTACCCACATCCACTACTTAACCTCCCTGGTCGTAATCCTGAGTGTGGCTCAAGGTTAATTTTCAGTACCAAAAGTGGTAACTCTGAGCCACACTCAAAATTACACTGTAGCACTTGTCTTGCAATCCCCTGATCCTTTCCTTGTCCTGCAATCCCCTGATGTCCTCCCACTGTGTCCTCCGGCCATGTCCTCTGGCCGATGCCGGCCTCCGTCTTCCAGGTTCCCTTCCCTGTGAGCGTCGGGATGCAGGGGGGCGGAACCGGCGGGAGATTAAAAAAAGTTATAATATGACATACACTCAATACATTGTAATCTATTAGGATTGCATTACTGTATCAAACCATTCCACCTTAGTTTTGTCCCTAGCGCTTTGTCCTGTGCCCTGCCTGCAGTTCTATCGTTTTTCTGCCTGGAAACTTGAGAACATCCAAGGCATCCAAAAAGCATCCCTTTAGGCCAAAAGCAGCTTTAGACCAGCTAGAAGACAGTGACAGTGAATTATTTATTTATTTCAGGTACTTATATAGCGCTGTCAATTTATGCAGCACTTTACACATATATTGTACATTCACATCAGTCCCTGACCCTCAAGGGGTGTACAATCTAAGGTCCCTAACTTACATTCATACATACACATATTAGGGCCAATTTAGACAGGATCCAATTAACCTACCAGCATGTCTTTGGAGTGTGAGAGGAAACTGGAGCACCTGGAGAAAACAAACACAAGCACAGGGAGAACATGCAAACTCCATGCAGGAGATGCCATGGTCGGGAATCAAACCCATGACCCATTTACTGCAAGGCAGATGTGATAACCACTAAGCTGGACGACACAGTGGCTTAGTGGTTTAGCACATCTGCCTTGCAGTAAATGGGTCATGGGTTTGATTCCCGACCATGGCGCCTCTTGCATGGAGTTTGCATGTTCTCCCTGTGCTTGCATGTGTTTCCTCCCACACTCCAAATTAGAATCACTTGTAGAATTGAGCGATAATAGTTATTCATGGGGAAATTTGTCATCAGACACTGAAAGTGATGACAGCGATGATTCTGCAACTGAGCTAAGTGATGTGTGAACTTGGTGCTCTATTGACTGTGGTACTGATCCGGCAGCACCCCCCAGATTCCCATTTACTGGAGCTTCTGGTATAAAAGTAGACGTTGAACACGACAACCCCTTGGCATACTTACAATTATTTCTGACCGATGAGGTTATTGAAAAAATAGTTACTGAGACAAACCAGTACCAACAGCAACAATTGGCTACTCTGCATCTGAAATTTTCAAGAATCTCAAGAATCAGAAAGTGGGAACCAGTGACCAAAGATGACATTTGGAAAATTCCTGGGCCTAATAATACTTCAGGGAGTGGTGGGGAAACCCCTGCAGAAGTGGTTTTGGACAACTAATAAATTACTTGCCAGTCCATTCTTTGGCACGGTCATGGCAGAGTACATATTTTCCCTGATCATTAAATGTTTACACTTTGAAAACAACGAAGAATTTGATGAAACTACTCAGCCTACACCAAAACTAGAGAATTTGGGAAGTATCTCAAATGATTCTAAAGAATTTCCAATGGAGCTATGTGCCAGAAAGAGGTATCAGTATAGATGAAAGTCTAATAGCCTACAAGGGAAGGCTCAGCTGGGTACAGTACATTGCATCAAAGAGAGCACGATTTGGCGTAAAATCCTACATGTTATGTGAATCATCAACATTTGGAATTCAGTCATATACACTGGAAAAGGAACACAATTCAATCCAATATACAGCAACTATGGAATGGCAACATTTTCCGTTCTTTCACTCATTGAGCCATTGCTAAATCAGGGCTATTGCATAACAACCAAAAACGTTTATACATCTCCTGAACTTTATGAGTTTCTTCTGCAAAACAAAACAGATGCCTATGGAACCGTTAGGGATAACCAGCGCGACATGCCGCCAATGTTTGGCAATAAGAAGCTGAAGACTGGAGAAATGGTTGCCTGGCAGAAAGGCAAAATGATGGCACTGCAATGGCGTGACAAGAAAGATGTGTGCCTAATGAGTACAATTCTTAATACCTCCACTGTTATGGTACGCACAAAAGGTGGGAAAGAAATCATGAAGCCCAAGTAGTGATAGACTACAATAACACCATGGGAGGTGTCGAAAGAGCCGACCAAGCAATGACATTCTACCCAGCAATAAGGAAACGGCAAAAGAAGTACTACAAGAAGATCTTCAGGCATTTTCTTGAGCAATGCTTGTGGAATGCCTACATTCTGTTAAAAAAAAGAGTGACAAGCCTGTGATTCATTCTGACTTCATTTGGAAAATTGCAGAACGTATCTCTGTGAACCACCAAACACCATCAATGGCTGTGAATAGAGGTCGTCGTGCTGTTGGCGTTGTCAACCCGGAACGCCTGACTGGTCGTCACTTTGTGGACCACATCCCACCAACCGAGAAAAAGTCAGCACTTACAAGGATTTGTGTGGTTTGTTGCTCGAAGCGAGATGACACTGGAAAGAAAATCAGAAAGGAAACCAGGTTCCATTGTCCTGATTGTGATGTCGGACTTTGTGCAGTCCCATGTTTCAAAATTTTTCATACCCGGGAGGTTTACTAAACCAATATGCAGTGTCTAGTAATATTGCACCCTTATTTGGACAATTTTCAGTGTTTTTGGCTTGATTACATTATTGAATTAAATTTTATTTTATTATAATATTATTTTTTATAATTCTTTATTATTTTATAATTTATGATTTCGTGTTTCAAACTTTATCATACACGGGATGTTTACTAGACTCTTGTTTGGACAGATTTAAGTGAGTTATTCCAAAGAATTAAAGACTTACAATATAAAACAACAAATTTCCGTGCAAAACAATGTACCGCTTTGACATTCAAAAATACTGACATAATCAGACCGCCAGGGAAGTTAATGGCACTGTAAGCTATTTTTCATGGAATTGTTCCTTAGCCTGGGTTCACACTGATGCGGTGCGGAATTCGCAGCGGTTTCTGTGCAAATTCCACACCGCATCACAATCACGCCCCGTTCATGAGAACCGTGTATGTTAACAGCACCCCGAAATTGGTTCGCAAAACACGGTGCAATGTGCAGAATCGGATTGAATGAGTGAATACCCATGCGATCCGATTCTAGTGCGGACCAAAAAAAGGGTCCTGCACCTTTTTGGTGCAGATGCGGTACAATCTGAGCCATACAAAATGTATGGCTCAAATGGCACCGCACAGAATTCGCATGGGATTTGCACAATAATGCGGTGCGGTTCCTGTGCGAGTCACATGCGATATGCTGCACCGCACAAATGTGAACCCAAGCTTACTGTGTTTTTATGCCTCCTTGTAGCATCCTTCATTAGCTCCAGAACCTCTCTTTTTCCCCTCTCTTCTGTTTGTTTGGAACAAATAGTGCAGGATAGTTGCGGTCATCCCATATTCCATAGTCCCTAGTCCATCTCAAGCAAAAGAGGGTGGCTACGTTCCTTCATACAGTGAGACCATGGGGAATGAACATAGTCACCTCTAGCAGGAAGTCAGATCACGGCTGCAAAAAAGGATTTTGAAGATTTGGAAGACACTGAGAGCAATAGAAGGTACTTTTATGAGTTAATAATACATACATGAACAGATATTTTTTAAACCAGAGTTTAGTGTCCCTTTAGGCCTGACACATAGAGGGTAAGACTGGAGAGTGTAAAATCTGGTGTAGCTCTGAAATAGAAACCAATCAGTTTCCAGGTCTTATTGTCAAAGTTTAATTGAACAAGCTGAAGGTAGAAGCTGATTGGCTACCATGCACAGCTGCACCAGATTCTGAGTGCAGCAGTTTTAGTAAATTTCAGATTTGTTAGTCTTTGTAATGAAAGCAAACCAGTGGAATCGTCAGCTCTCTTTCAGTACTGTAAATCAGTGAATACCTGGGTAGACATAAAAATCTAGCATGTCTACAGTTCCCCATACCAGGAAACAACACCTAAACATATCCTGTTGGGGGCTTAGAATTCCCTACACCTGAAATGTGTTTGTCATGGTTGCCCACCTGGCTCCCCCAAATGCCCCACCTGCCCACCATTCCTCACACTGTTATACCCTCTGCCATTGCCTTCCCTGCTGCCCACATACAAACCACATAACCTCCTTGCTGGGCACCAGGGAGCAGCCTCCTACTGAGGGCTTCCACACCTTTCCCCCGGGCCGAGCGCCGAGAAGTCTGCCTCCCCACTGTATATGGATTCACCATATGCAGGCTACATGTCCACGGTGCGGTCCGGATGTTTCTGCACTCTGTGCTGCTGGAGACAAAGACCGTGCTTGGGTTGCCTGATGACAAGATAGTATCCCGCTCCAGAGATATATCCAGAGTGGGGCCCAGGCAATCTTCTGTCTCCCTTGCTCGCTCTCCCATTCACACTGCTACCATGCTATGAGAGGTCCTGTGATGCAGCAAGTCCCCACAGCCCCCCCACCCCCCCAATCCTCCCCTTCCAGGACCCATTGATCTCAGAAGAGCCTGTCTGGCCTGCTACTGCTACTGGTCCTAGTTCTCTCTACCCCAAGTCCTCTCCATTGCTGGCTGGTGATCCCTTCCCTGCTGTGTGCCCAGCCTGTGTTAGAGAGTTACCCTTTGCCTGCCAGAGTTCTGCCATCCCTGCAGTGTGCCAGCCCTGTTCTACGGGTTTAACACTTTGCCTGCCCAAGTTCTGCCATCTCTGCTGTGCCCCCAGTCTGTGTTACAGACTTAACCCTTTGTCTGCTAGAGTTCTGCCATCCCTGCTGTGTGGCCAGCCTTTGGCATGGACTTAACCCTTTGCTTGCCAGAATTCTGCCATGCCTGCAGTGTGCCAGCCCTGTTATACAAATTTAACCCTTTGCTTGCCAGAGTCCTGCCATCCCTGCTGTGTGCCAGCCCTGTTCAAGGGATTCAGGTATTTGTCTGCCCGAGTTGTGCCATCCCTGCTGTGTGCCAACTCTGTGCTATGGACATCCTGCTTGGAAATAATTTAGGAGAGCTGCAGTGCCATTACGTCGGGGCTGTGACAATGAGCCAAGCCAGACGAGGACACCCAAATGGATACCCCTCTGCTCTGGATCCGGTGAGTGCTACCACCCCTGACCTGAATACCACACTTACCTAGGACCATGAAAACTTTAAACAGGCACTGGACTCTGACCCCACACTGTAAAAATTTCGGGCTCAAGCAGATGCCAGTCCGTTAGGGGAGGGTGAAGAAGAAGTCATTTGGAAGCTAGTGCTACTATATCGCCTTACAGACTCTAGCCTCCCAGGCTGCAACCAAACTGCTGATAGTCCCTCAACTGTTTAGGTTCCCACTGTTTAAAATTGCCCATGACATCCCCTTAGCTGGACACCTGGGGAAAAGGAGAACAGAAAAAAGACTGACCCAAGCATTCTACTGGCTGGGGATTTACCAGTCCATTTCTCACTTCTTTTGGACCTGTGATGTTTGTCAAAGAAATGGGCAGCCTGGGGAACACCTCCGCCCCATGCTCATCATTTAGGAACCCTTGCAGAGGGTGGCTATGGACATCATCAACCCTCTGGCTCAGCCCAGTAACAATATATTCTGACTATAGTTGACTATGCGACCCGCTACCCAGCATTTCAGTAGACAAGGTAGCGGAAGCGCTTATCACCATTTTCAGTCAGATGCAATCCAATCCCTGTGGTGCATATGTGGGGTAAGGGTCATCCGGACCACCCCATACCACCCCCAAACCAATGGCCTCTGTGAGTACTTTAACGGGACCCTTAAAGGCATGCTGAAAGCCTTTGTAGACAGTGAGGCGGACTGAGAAAAACTCTTCCCCCATCTTTTATTTGCATACCAGAAATGGTGCACTGGCTTCTCCCCATTTGAACTCCTATATGGGAGGAAGGTCTGAGGCTCTTTAACCTTACTGCGGGAACATTGGGAAGAGAGGTTGAGGACACGGCACCCCAGTCATATCTTATGTCTTCGAACTATGTGAGCAGCAATCCCGACTTGCTAGCATGTCCCACAACCACCTAAAAGCGACTCACACGCGTCAGAAGAAGTGGTATGACCATAGTGCCTGTGGATGAGAGTTCACCGAGGGCCAACAAGTTCCCCTGATAGTCCCTCACCCCCAGAACAAACTCCAGCTTACCTGTGAAGGACCCTACAAAATCCTCCACAAAATTGATAAAACTAGCTATGTGGTTAGCCTAGATGATCGTGACCGCCGACAGCGCACAGTCAATGTAAACATGCTTAAAAAGTACCATGACCGGCTCTTGCCCATACTGGCCATCTGCCCTACCCCCACAGGCTAGGCTGATGAAGGGGCCCTGCCAAACCTCCTGCAAGCCACCAAAGCCACCCACTCTCTTGATCAAATTCCCACTGGGGTGTGGCTAAGTTCCCAGCAGAAAAGTCAAATGTGGCACGTGATGTAGAAACCCATGGACAAAAATCCATACAACAAGCCCCCTACCAAGTTCCTGAGTCTGTGAAAGCAGCCATATGAGCAGAACTCACAGAGATGCTACAGCTGCATATTATCAGGCCCTCTCACAGTCTCTAGGCATCTCCAATGGTGCTAGTTCCTAAAAAGGATGAGAGCACCCGATTTTGTGTAGACTATAGATGACTAAAGGGCTACACTGTTAGCAGTGTAGCCCTTTAGTCATCTGTAGTCTACGAATAGACAAGCTACTGGACAGAGTAGCTGGGGCCCAATATGTCAGCACCCTGAATCTCAGCAAGGGTTACTGGCAGATTGCCCTTACTAGAGAGGGTGTAGAACGCTCCACTTTCATTACCCCATTCAGACTGTTCGAATTTCTGGTGATGCCCTTCGGCCTGTAGTAGACCAGTTGTTAGGGGGATGCCAGGGATTTGCTTGTACCTATTTAAATGACATAGTGATCTTTAGTGACACCTAGGAGGAGCATCTGCTGCATGCGGAGACCATGTTGGATAGCATCTGCAGGGCAAAGCTTATTGTAAGACCGCACAAATGTCAGCTGGGAATGGCTGAGGTACAGTACCTAGGCCTCTGAGTGGGGGGAGGAAAAATTAAACTAGAACCCGCAAATGTCCAAGGCATCCATGAGTGGCCTAACCCTCAGACCAAAAAACAAGTAATGTCTTTTCTTGGCACTGCGAGTTACTATTGTAAATTTGCTCCTAATTTCAGCACCATGGCAAAGCCCCTGACCGGCTTCACCCGGAAGAACAGCCCTAGGATGGTAAACTGGACCTTGACCTGCAACCTTGCCTTCAACAAGCTCAAATCTGCTCTTTCACGTAACCCCATACTGGCTGCCCCTGATTACAATCTTTCTGGTACAGACTGGTGCCTCCACACACGGACTGGGAGACATTCTCAGCCAGGTGAATGCTGCCGGAGAAGAGTATCCTATTGCCTTCGTCAGCCGCAAGCTCCTGGACCAGGAAGAGGCCTATGCCACTATTGAAAAGGAGTTTATGGCCATCTTCTGGGCCTTGAAAAACTGCAACCTTATCTGTATGGCCAAAAATTCACCATCCTCACAGATCACAAACCGCTCACATGGCTGAATAAGATCCCCTGTAGAAGTAAATACATCCACAAGTGCCTCCATGGAAACCAGCCAAACTTCCCTTGCCAGCAAACCCCCCACCTGCCCACCATTCCTCACACTGTTATGCCCTCCCCCATTGCCTTCTACTGAGGGCTTCCACACCTCTCCCTGGCTGAGCGCTGAGAAGCCTGCCTCCCCACTGTGCCTGCATGTGGATTCACCACATGCAGGTTACATGTCCATCGTCGCGCACCCCTCTCCCCTTGTCTCGGCAAGCACGATGCAGTCCCAATGTTCCTGCGCTTCATGCCCACTGGAGATAGAGCGGGCAGGCCTTGCTGTCAAGTCAACCTGACGCCAGGACTTGGGTTGCCTGGTGACCCAAGATAAATACTGGAGAGGGACCCAGGCACCTTCTGTCTCCCCTGCTAGCTCTCCCATTAACTCTCCTGCCATGCTCTGAAAGGTCCTGTGCTGCAGCCAGACCCCACAGCCCTCCCATTCCAGGACCCATGGACCTTGGAAGAGGCTGTCTGGCCTTCCACTGCTATTAGTTCTCCCCACCCCAAGCCCTCTCCACTGCTGACTGGTGAGTCCCTTAACCCTATCTTGCCAAAGAGTTCATCCTTGCTGTATGCCCAGCCTGTGTTAAGGATTTACCCTTTGCCTGCCAGAGTTCTGCTATCCCTGCAGTGTGCCAACCTTGTTCTACGGATGTAACCCTTTGCCTGCCCGAGTTCTGCCATCCCTGCTGTTTGCCCAGCCTGTGTTATGGACTTAACCCTTTGTCTGCCCTAGTTCTGTCATTCCTGCTGTGTGGCCAGCCTTTGGTACGGACTTAACCCTTTGCCTGACAGAGTTCTGCCATCCCTACTGTGTGACAGCCCTGTTCTACAGATTTAACCCTTTGCCTGTCCGAGTTCTGCCATCCCTGTTGTGTGCCAGCCCTGTTTTACAGATTTAACTCTTTGCCTTCCCGAGTTTTGCCATCCCTGTTTTGTGCCAGCCTTGTTGTACAGACTTATCTCTTTGCCCACCAGAATTCTGCTATCCCTGCTGTGTGCCCAGCCCTGGACTACAGACTTGGCCCACTGCTTATTAGAATTCTACCACCCTTGCGCTGTGCCCCGACTGCTCATGGACTTGATCTGTGCTGTGCCAGTTTGTTCTGAACTCTGACCCTTGCTCACTCCCTGCCAGTCCTCATCACTCAATAAAAGCCTTTTGTGCACTCTAGCTCTCTGCTTGTGTTCTGTCCTGCCTACACCTCTGTCACAGTGTCATTGAGCTGCATTATGACCCTTAGCCCTGGTTCACACCATTGTGACTTGTCATGTGATTTCACAGTTTCAAATCACATGAAAAGTCACACCCTATTGTTCGGCAATGGAACTGTTCTGACTTTGCGGTGCCGCACCGATTTGAAAAAAGGTTCCTGCACTATTTTTTGCAATTTCAGGTGCGACTTGCATCTGTGCATGAAGTCACACAGATGTCATCCTAGTCGCTACTGAAATTGTACTGACATGTAGCTTTGAAATTGTGAGGATCCAGTGTGAACCAGGGCTTACTGTGTGGTTTCCAGGATTGTCAGTATGTGAATGTATAGACGAATGCTGAAAGCTGATTTGCTGTTGGAAACTAGACAGTTCTGCCTCTTTTCTTTAGTACTTTGCATCCTGAAGATGTATGGTATATATAGCACATTTCCCATGAATAAATGACTAAACCAAGCTGTAACAATTGCTAAGCACATTGACTACAGTAATGGTTAGACTGCAAGGGAATAAAATTAATATCTAAAAACCTACTTGCACAGAAGTGTGTACATACAGATTACATTTACTAATGCTACTTTTGAAGGTGATGATTTCCCTGTGGTGCACATAGCCTGTACAGAGGAAACCAGAGAGCAGAGCTTTAGGTTAGAACCAGCAGGTCCATCCACTACAGGCTGCCTGCAGAAAACTACAGGAGGTGATGGATATAAGGCCAGTAGGGAGAGCTGCAGTGACCTGTCTATTACAGAAAATTGCTGCATCTGCAAAAAAACAATAATTTAAAAAAATTAAATAACTTTAGTAAATGGACCTGTAGTCTAACCAGAAGAGGTTTTCCATTAAAATTCACTCTAAGCTCTGTACTTGTGGTCAAAAACCAAAAATGTGGATCTCAGCAGTAAAAAACAAAAAAAAGCAGCTCCAGCTGCTGTACTTACCCCATATCTGGCACTGCTCCCTTAGCCTCACTCATCCAGTGATGCAGCATCTAATGGGTCCCAAAACCTTGCATTATTAAAAAGTAGCCAGTAAAGGATATCACTTAACCACTTTACCTCTGGAAGGTTTTACCCCCTTCATGACCAGTGCTATTCAGCACTATGCTACTTTAACTGGCAATTGCACGGTCATGCAACACTGTAAGCAAATTACATTTGTAATTTTTTTTACACAAATTGAGCTTTCTTTTGGTGATATTTAATTACCACTGGGGTTTTTAATTTTTTTGCTATATAAACAAAAACATACCGAAATTTAAAAAAAAAATATTTTCTACTTTGTTATAAAACATATCCAATAAAATCACATTACTTCATGAATTTAGGCCAAAATGTACAGCTGTACCCAAAAATTTGCATACCCTGGCAGAAATCATCAAATTTTGCTATTTATATTGAAAATATGACTGATCATGCCAAAAACTGTCTTTTGTTTAAGGATAGTGATCATATGAAGCTATTTATTATCACATAGTTGTATGTCTCATTTTTTGAAATCATAATGATAACAGAAATCACCCAAATGGCCATGATCAAAAGTTTACATACCCTGGAATGTTTGACCTTGGTACAGATGCACAAGATGACAGACACAGGTTACAATGGCAATTAAAGGTTCATTTACCACATCTGTAGCTTTTAAAACTGCAATTAGTGTCTGTGTATAAATATTCAGTGATTCAGTTAGCGCTCACAAGGATTTACTGAGCAGGCTAAATACTGAGCCATGTGGAGCAGAAAAGAACTGTCAAAAGACCCACGTAACAAGGTAATAGAACTTTAAAAAGATGGAAAAGGATATAAAAATATCTAAAAATTTTGGAATATGCCAGTCAGTACTGTTCAATCACTTGTTAGGAAGTGGAAAGTTTGGGGATCTCTTGATACCAAGCCAAGGTCAGGTAGACCAAGAAAGATTGCAGCCACAACTGCCAGAAGAATTGTTCAGGATACAAATAAAAGTGCACAGGTAACCTCAGGAGAAATACAGGCTGCTCTGAAAAAAGACAGTGTGGTTGTTTTAAGGAAAGCAATATGACAATACTTGAACAAAAATGAGCTGTATGGTTGAGTGGCCAGAAAGAAGCCTTTACTGTGCCAATACTACAAAAAAGCCCAGTGACGTATGTTAAGGTGTTGTTGGACATATTGTAACCTAACCTGTGCCAATCTGCGCATGTGCAGGTGGAGTTTCTTATTTGAGTGGGTGGACACATAATCCTTGCCTAGGCAAAGGTGCAGAAAGTGCATTCTTGCACAAATAAAATAATAATTTTTTTCAGTTCTGTAAGAAGAAGAGGAGAAGTGGCAGAAGAGAGGAAGTGCTAACTGTGGGTGAAAGCTCCAAATTTTCTGCAGTAATCGATGACTAAAGTAGCCCATAGGTGATGCAGTTTATTTAATTCAACCAGTAGGTTGAACAAAAAAAATTGACCTGATTCACCTGTGACGATCGCGCGTCAGACCCCTGACCTTCTCACCAAACTCGTGACCGAAGGGCTAGCCAATCTAATACCGCGATGTCATGTGCGTAACAATGCCACGCCCAGCTGCACCCTTCACAACGATTTTCCAGCTAATGGGACCACAATCTATGTAACGGCAGCCTGAATGCGATTGTTACTGGGTCAGGTTAATTACGCAATTAACCCTTCACACTGCCACCACCTCCTTTTTGTACAGAGAAAGAGGAAACTCAGCAATACACTAGGATGATTGGTTAATCGTCGGTATACCGCTATCTCCGCGGGCAGGTTATACAGAGGGTTAAACACTCATAGTAGCGCTCTTCAGCGCCAGGGATTCGTAAGTCACATTAAAGAGCTATAGAAACAGTTCAACACTTTCAGAAAGTAAGATTTATTACTAAAATGGTCAAAAGGGTGCAGTAGAAATATTTACAGAAAAAAGTTGTAACCAATATATATATATATATATATATATATATATATATATATATATACAGAGCACAACAGCACAGCAAACAGATAACAGAAAGAAGTTTAGCTAAATAAGTACTTGCCAAATAGATGCCTGGGGTTAAGCAGTTTCAAGTCTGACGAGCTAAAAAGGGATTTCTGGTCTCGCACTCAGTTTCGTTGTTACAGCGAGATTCTCCTAGATGTTAAAACGCAGAAGGTCCTCACTTCTCTGTCTACACACAAAACATGACAGCCTCTTTTCTACTCAAAATCAACGGGGTGTCCCTTACAACAGAACCCAACTGCCTTATTTGGTAAAAGGATTGTTAGGCAGGGGCTCAGCATCATACACTGATTGCATTCCTGAGGGAGGGGGAAAATCGGAGGAGGGAGACTGATTTGGAATTTAAGAGAAATACCAAAATGCAGAAATTTGGAGCAAAATGAAGAACCGCGCCTCTCCCTGTGTGCATGATTGTGACATCACCCATCTACACATTCGAAGTGGATGGGGGAATCACTGGCTATTGTATTCTCACAGCTTGGAGATTTCCCTACCGTCAGACTACAATGATCAGTGCTGACAGCTATAGTCTGTGGCGCTGATTGAGCATCATTAATCCAACAGGCTGGTTGAACAGAGGTAGATCGGTAAATTGATTTCTGTACAACCACTGTCCCCATATGTGCATGGATCAAAATTCATCTGGTTCAGCAGGGAATTTCAGTCCATGTATGGCCAGCTTAACTCAGTACGCTACTCTGCCAGCAAAACCACAAAACTAATGCTTTGGCATGACTGTCTTTGATGTGGTCAAGAATTTACCCTTTTATTTAAATATATACAATACTGATTGTAGCAATTGTGCACACAAATATGGACGCAAACATCCATTTTGGTAAAGACCCTCCATCTTGTATCATTTCTCACTCCAAATCAGCTCCCCCCCTCCCTCTCTGTTGAGTGACACATGGTCCTTCTGTGCTGGGTTCAGAAGTGCACAGGACACAGTTGGATATCCTTCATGGTTGTAAACCCAATTAGCTGATGCCAGGGTGTCTGGCAAACTCTTGCTCTGAAGCTGATCGTAAAGCCATAAACCCAGCAGTCACTGGATTTCAAAAGCATTCCAGGATAGCAGTAAAACATATATCCCATGTGAAAACAATTTTTCATACAATTTCTCGTAGGTAATACATACCATAAAGCAAAACATATATTCAGATTGGTCATTTTAATGCGAGTCGCCTGATATCTTACACCCCTAGTTAAAGTCTACAGGAGAGAAGGAAGCCATATAGTTCTAGCTGAAATAGTAAAATATGGCATATTTGATGTCTGGACGTTCAGGATATCATTCTGCATATTAATCTACTAGTGGCTAGGCTGCTACATGTACCTAGGAAAGGTTATTGACCATGATATAAACTGTGAGAAATTTGGACATAGCCTGAGTTCCCCACCTAAACCACCCCTCCCCAAATGAGGCGATTGGTTCTCTGCTTTAGGGAGATACCCTGCTGGGTTCCTAGAAAAAGGCTGTTATGCTTGGAGCAGTAAGTTGAAGAATTCTCCCTTTTTAACATCAGGAACCAACTTTGGGAGAAAAGGCACCCTTTTGCTCTGACACTTGAACGCTGCTTAAACCAAGGCTGATGGCAAGTATTCTACCACTCTAAACTTCTTTCTGTTATCTCTCTGTTGTGGTATTGCTGTCTGTATTTATATATATATATATATATATATATATATATATATATATATATATATATATTGGCTACATCTTTTCTGTAAATATTTTTTATGGCACCATTTTGACCTTTTTAGTAATAAATCTTATTTTCTGAAAAGTGTTGAACTGTTTCTAAAGCTCTTTAATGCAAACTAAGAATCCCTGTCTCTGAAGAGTGCTACTGTGTGTTTTAAACCTCTATATACAGTGGGGATCGAAAGTTTGGGCACCCCAGCAAAAATTTGTATTAATGTGTATAAAGAAGCCAAGGAAAGATGAAAAAATCTCCAAAAGGCACCAAATTACAGATTAGACATTCTTATAATATGTCAACAAAAGTTAGATTTTATTTCCATTACTTACACTTTCAAAATAACAGAAAACAAAAAAATGGCGTCTGCAAAAGTTTGGGCACCCTGCAGAATTTATAGCATGCACTGCCCCCTTTGCAAAGCTGAGACCTGCCAGTGTCATGGATTGTTGTCAATCATCATCTGGGAAGACCAGGTGATGTCAATCTCAAAGGTTTTAAATGCCCAGACTCATCTGACCTTGCCCCAACAATCAGCACCATGGGTTCTTCTAAGCAGTTGTCTAGAAAACTGAATCTGAAAATAGTTGACGCTCACAAAGCTGGAGAAGGCTATAAGAAGATAGCAAAGCGTTTTCAGATGTCAATATCCTCTGTTCGGAATGTAATTAAGAAATGGCAGTCATCAGTTACAGTGGAAGTTAAAGCAAGATCTGGAAGACCAAGAAAAATATCAGACAGAACAGCTCGCAGGATTGTGAGAAAAACAATTCAAAACCCAGGTTTGACTGCACGATCCCTCCAGAAAGATCTGGCAGACACTGGAGTTGTGGTACACTATTCCACTATAAAGAGATACTTGTACAAATATGGTCTTCATGGAAGAGTCATCAGAAGAAAACCTCTTCTACGCCCTCACCACAAAAATCATCGTTTGAACTTTGCAAATGAACATATAGACAAGCCTGATGCATTTTGGAAACAAGTTCTGTGGACCGATGAGGTTAAAATTGAACTTTTTGGCCAAAATGAGCAAAGGTACGCTTGGAGAAGAAGGGGCACAGAATTTAATGAAAAGAACCTCTGTCCAACTGTTAAGCATGGGGTTGGATCAATCATGCTTTGGGGTTGTGTTGCAGCCAGTGGCACAGGGAACATCTCACGAGTAGAAGGAAAAATGGATTCAATAAAATTTCAGCAAATTTTGGATGGTAACTTGATGTCATCTGTGAAAAAGCTGAAGTTAAAGAGAGGATGGCTTCTACAAATGGATAATGATCCTAAACACACCTCGAAATCCACGGGGGATTACATCAAGAGGCGTAAACTGAAGGTTTTGCCATGGCCTTCACAATCTCCTGACCTCAACATAATTGAAAATCTATGGATAGACCTTAAAAGAGCAGTGCGTGACAGACAGCCCAGATATCTCAAAGAACTGGAAGACTTTTGTAAAGAAGAATGGGCAAAGATACCTCAAACAAGAACTGAAAGACTCTTGGCTGGCTACAAAAAGCGTTTACAAGCTGTGATACTTGCCAAAGGGGGCAGTACAAGATATTAAGTCTGCAGGGTGCCCAAACTTTTGCAGACGCCATTTTTTTGTTTTCTGTTATTTTTAAAGTGTAAATGATGGAAATAAAATCTAACTTTTGTTGACATATAAGAATGTCTAATCTGTAATTTGATGCCTTTTGGAGATTTTTCCATCTTTCCTTGGCTTCTTTATGCACATTAATACAAATTTTTAGCTGGGGTGCCCAAACTTTCGATCCCCACTGTACATCTGCCTGCAGTGACAGTGTGTATACAGACGATTATTCAAACATAAAAGTGTTACTGCTAAGATTGGTGAGTTTCCTCTTTCTCTGTACAAAACGAAGGTGGTGGCAGTGTCAAGGGTTAATTGCGTAGTTAACCTAACCCAGTAACAATCGCTCTCAGGCTGCTGTACATAGATTGTGGTCCATTAGCTGGAAAATCTTTGTGCAAGGTGCAGCTGAGCGTGGTATTGTTACGCACGTGACAGCACGGTTTTAGATTGGCTAGTCCTTCGGTCACAAGTATGTGAGAAGGGCTGGGGGTCTGACGCCGCATCCGTCACACTGATGTCTTTCATTTATTGCAAATAAAACATGTAGGGTGTACAGTATATTACTGGAAATGTGCTAACAAGTCATATCGTGGGTCTGCTTTTTACACAGGTATGTGTTCTTTCTCTATACAAATGCAACATTTTATATGAAGTAATGACATTCAGTTTGCTAGAACGGATTTACATTTTTAACATTTTTCCCAGAACAGTATTGCCAAAGGGTTTGTACACAAATGTCAAAAGACATGTGAATTATCTAGCACATTAAGACTGTAATTTCATGGTGTACTCATGCTATAGCGGAAGTTTCATTGTAGGCCTGTTGTTCCAGTAGAAGCTGACCTCACTCTTGATGGTATGCTGTAGGTTCTTTCTAATCTGCGAGCTATGGTAAAGGTTTTGAGGGTAGAATCAGACAAAGTAAAACAAACTGTGTTGCTGTCTTCAGTATGCTAGTGTGATCAGTGAGTTGTAGCTATAATAACAATAATTAATAAAAGCATACTTAGTAACATTTACACTAACACTGACAATGCTTTGGTGCTCAGTGGAAACACTAGCAGTGCATTGGTGCTTAGTGAAAAGACAATGCATTGGTGCTTGGTGGAAACACTAACAATGCGTTGGTGCACTGTGGAAACACTAGCAGTGCATTGGTGCTCAGTGGAAACACTAGCAGTGCGTTGGTGCTCAGTGGAAACACTAGCAGTGAGTTGGTGCTAAATGGAAACACTAGCAGTGCATTGGTGCTCAGTGGAAACACTAGCAGTGAGTTGGTGCTAAATGGAAACACTAGCAGTGCATTGGTGCTCAGTGGAAACACTAGCAGTGAGTTGGTGCTAAATGGAAACACTAGCAGTGCATTGGTGCTCAGTGGAAACACTAGCAGTGCATTGATGTTAAATGGAAACACTAGCAGTGCATTGGTGCTCAGTGGAAACACTAGCAGTGAGTTGGTGCTAAATGGGAACACTAGCAGTGCATTGGTGCTCAGTGGAAACACTAGCAGTGCATTGATGCTAAATGGAAACACTAGCAGTGCATTGGTGCTCAGCGGAAACACAATGCATTGGTGCTAGGTGGAAACACTAACAATGCATTGGTGCTTGGTGGAAACACTAACAATGCATTGGTGCTTATAGGAAACACTATCAGTGAGTTGGTGCTAAATGGAAACACTAGCAGTGCATTGGTGCTCAGTGGAAACACAATGCATTGGTGCTAGGTGGGAACACTAACAATGCATTGGTGCTTGGTGGAAACACTAACAATGCATTGGTGCTAGGTGGGAACACTAACAATGCATTGGTGCTTGGTGGAAACACTAACAATGCATTGGTGCTTGGTGGAAACACTAACAATGCATTGGTGCTTATAAGAAACACTATCAGTGAGTTGGTGCTAAATGGAAACACTAACTGCATTCTTGGTCAGCAGAATTGCTAACTATGCATTGGTGCTTATAGGAAACCCTAACAGTGCATTGGTGCTTATAGGAAACACTATCTGTGCTTTGGTGCTCAGTAAAAACACTAACAGTGCATTGGTGCTCAGTGCAAACACTAATAGTGCAGTGGTGCTTATAGGAAACACTAAGACTAGGTTCACATATGTGCGGGTGGTGCAGCTATGGGACCCACACAAAAATACCTGCACAGAGCAATGCGGGACCCACGAACTGGTGCCATTTGTTCTAATGGCACGCCACCCACACTGGAGATCACAACCGTACTGGGAACCTCGAATCCCGTGTGGGCTGCGGTTTCCAAAGAAGTGCAGGGACTTCTTCCCTGCATTTCCTGGTGCATGGGAGTCCATTCAAATGAATGGGCTCTCGTGCCCGCACGGCTGCAGATATGTGAACCAGGGTGAACAATGAATTGGTGCTCAGTGGAAACACTATTAGTGCTTTTAGGATTATACTAGCTGTGCTTTGGTGCTCAGTGGAAACACTAACAATGTATTGGTGTTTATAGGAGACCCTAACAGTGCATTGATGCTTACAGGAAACATTAACTGTGCATTGGTGCTTATAGGAAACACTAACAGTGCATTGATGCTCAGTGGAAACACTAACAGTGTATTGGTGCTAATATAGGAAAGACTAAAAGTGCATTGATGCTCAGTGGAATCACTAGCAGTGCATTGATGCTCAGTGGAAATACTAGCAGTGCATTGGTGCTTATAGTAAACACTAACAGTGCGTTGATGCTTAGTGGAAACACTAACAGTGCATTGATGCTCAGTGGAAACAATTTACAGTGCATTGGTGCTAATATAGGAAACACTAACAGTGCATTGATGCTCAGTGGAAACACTTTGCAGTGCATTGGTGCTAATATAGGAAACACTAACAGTGCATTGATGCTCAGTGGAAACACTAACAGTGCGTTGATGCTCAGTGGAAACACTTTGCAGTGCATTGGTGCTAATATAGGAAACACTAACAGTGCGTTGGTGCTTATAGGAAACACTAACTGTGTATTGGTGCTCAGCAGAAACACTAATACATTGGTGCTCAACGGATACACTAACAGAGAGTGATGCTCACTGGAAAATGCATTAATTCAAACAGTAGTGTTGCTAATTGTAATTTCCCAAAAATATACATATAAAACAAATGATACTGAATTTATATCAAATATACATGAGTGTACAAAAACATGTTATCAACAGTCCAAAAAACCACTTGAAAACTTCTTCCCATACAAAATATCCTTCAATTGGGTTATCGATTATTCCAACACCTCGTGCTCAAAAAATTATATCCAAATGTAGTGACAGATCCCCTCCACCAGATATGCTCTCACCTGGTTTATATGACCAAACTGCTAGGTGAGGTCATATATCGCTTGTGTCCCTCTGTTAGGACTGATGTTATTTTCCGGTTTGGATGAGTCTGCACTCCTAAACAATTCCTCCTTTTCACCTTCTCCTTATCGATCTTTCTCAGGCATGCATGCATAGGGGAAAAGATCACCAAAACATAGTGCTTATCCTTTTAAAACATTTATTGGCCTAACACAATTTCCAATCTCCCACTCACATTAACAAGGTGTCTAAGCGCACCACACTATAGATCTCATTAAATATTGACAAATACACATCCATCGAAACAGTCTGCAGCTAGCTGTCGCATTTCCTCATCCATAAGTGTCATGACATCAAATCCCCTCCCCTACACGTTACACCACAGGGTCACGAGGCTTCATCAGGGGCATTTAATTATAACACATTTGCATTAGTGTGATTAGTGATTAGTGTGGGCGATTCACTATATATTTATTCATTTATAGGTATTTGCATAGCAGCGCACAAGATTCACGGTTATTAGTGTTGCTGATCCTACATTGGTAAAATATTATAGTGCCACATCCCTAATTAATTATTCTTATGGACCAAAAAAGGATGGGAAAAAAAAGGGAAGACCTCCTAAAAAATGGAGACTTTTGAGGGACAGCAACTATATAAAATCACTATATATTTCATATCAAAATCCACCATAAACATGTAATACTCACATTGACAATCCAAAAGTACTGTATCATATAAAGGTTAAAAATGACAACATCATAGAAAGACATATTGCTTCACAGGTGATTCAATTCTTTAGACTTGTCCCTTGGACTTGATCCACTTCTTCAGGATCCATTACCATATATATTATCTTAAATAATGATTTAAACAAAACACATAATCAATAATTATCATTCTTCAACCCTGAGCAAACATCATAGAACGAAACATCATAAAAACACACCATGGGCAGGGGAGAAAGACCGAGGGGACCAGACCAACTAGGGATCCAGGGGATGGTACTGCGTTAGCCATGCTGTAAATATGTATATATATATATATATATATATATATATATATACACACACAGTTGTGTTCAAAATAATAGCAGTCAGACATCACTAACCTGATCAATCACTGTTTTTGGTAGAAATGATATTTCTACATGGCAAATAATTTACTAGCAGGTGTAGTAGAGTAATAGAAATCCAACAGACCCAACAGTCATGACATGCATGCTGCTGATTCTGTGTAATTGAATCACTAATTGAAAGGGGCATGTTCAAAATAATAGCAGTGTGGAGTTCTATTAGTGAGGTCATTCATTCTTTGAAAAACAGGTGGCAATTATTGCCCTTGTTTAAGGAAGGAAGGCAGCAAATGTTGTACATGCTGGTTACAGTGCATTTCTCTCTGAAATTCTGAGGAAAATGGGTCGTTCCAGACATTGTTCAGAAGAACAGCGTACCGTGATTATTACAAAGTTGATTGGAGAGGGGAAAACATATAAAGAAGTGCAGAAATTTTTTTTGGCTGCTCAGCTAAAATGATCGCAAATGCTTTAAAATGGCAACCAAAACCTGAAAGACGTGGAAGAAAGCGAAAAACTACCATTCAAATGGATAGAATAGCCAAAATGGCAAGGACTCAGCCAACAATCAGCTCCAGGAAGATGAAAGAAGGTCTAAAGTTACCTGTGAGTACTGTTACAATTAGAAGACGCCTATGTGAAGCCAAGCTATCTGCAAGAAGCCCCCGCAAAGTCCCACTGTTGAAAAAAAGACGTGCTGAAGAGGTTACAATTTGCCAAAGAGCACATTGACTGGCCTAAAGAGAAATGGCGCAATATTTTGTGGACTGATGAAAGTAAGATTGTTCTTTTTGGGTCTAGTGGCCGGAGACAGTTTGTCAGACGACCCCCAAACACTGAATTCAAGCCACAGTACACTGTGAAGACAGTGACGCATGGTTGCGCAAGCATCATGATATGGGGATGTTTCTCATACTACGGTGTTGGGCCTATTTATCGCATACCAGGGATCATGGATCAGTTTGAATACATCAGAATACTTGAAGAGGTCATGCTGCCTTATGCTGAAGAGGAAATGCCCTTGAAATGGGTGTTCCAACAAGACAACAACCCCAAACACACCAGTAAACATGCAACATATTGGTTCCAGACCAACAAGATTGACGTTATGGAGTGGCCAGCCCAATCCCCGGATCTTAATCCAATAGAAAACTTGTGGGGTAACATAAAAATTGCAGTTTCTGAGGCAAAACCAAGAAATAGAGAAGAACTGTGGAATGTAGTCCAATCATCCTGGGCTGGAATACCTGTTCATAGGTGCCAGAAGTTGGTTGACTCCATGCAACACAGATGTACAGCAGTTCTCAGAAACAGTGCTTATACAACAAAATATTCATTAATTCATTCAAAGCAAAATCTTCAAACATTTCTCAGTTTATATAGTGAATGTTTGAGTTTGTAAAGAAGAATACAAACACTGCTATTTTTTTGAACAGTCTAATATTCACTTTTCTTCAATTTTTTTAGAGGAACAACACAAATTTGATATATTTTTCTTCATGTTTTGATTTGGAATAGAATGTGCAGTGTTCCCAATGCATTTGTGTGTATGGAAATAAAAGCTATTAGAAGGATTTTGAGCTTTATTCACTTTTTTCAACACACTGCTATTATTTTGAACACAACTGTATATATAAAAAAAAAGCAGACTGGAAGACGGGCCAGGAAGTGATAGAAGGGAAAGGGATATAAATCCACAGTAGAAAAGGCGATGACCATTGGTGAACACAGAAGCCTGCAGAACATATGAATAGAATCACAGGTCTAGCAGAACCACTGCAGCAAGGTGTTAAGAATTTCACAAACAGGAATCTGCAGGTTAGACCATGACAGAAAAGATTGCTCCATGGTATCTGCAGCTACAGATCATCAAAGGCTTGCTAGCTCGTTCACATGTGTGTCAATACCATGTGTTTATGCGGGATTTATTCTGCATTTCTAAAGCTTCATAACTGCCTGTGAATGCCTGCCATGAATATTACAATGGTACCACACATTACTGTTCACCCAGGAGTAGTATCATTGTGTTGTGTTAAAAACTATTCAGCATGTTACTTTCATGAGGCATCGACACTTCCAATGATTTCAATGATAATTCTCTGTAACTGCACCTTAAAAGCACCTAGAGCATTTATGGTGCATTAGTGAAGAATTTATGAAGTGTTAGCTGGACAGTGAGGGTTCCTGTATTCCAGAATGCACTGGTTAATAGAGAACTAGGACAGAGAAGCTCCAGTAAATTCCTGGTTGTACAGAGCAGCTGTGTGGTAACACCATTTACTTCTGTGTGTGGGCAAAAGCATCAAGACAGCCAGCAATACTGACCGTGCCAGGTAGGAGCAGAGGCACAGTGCATTATTGTCAATGGCAAAGCTTTTTGTATCAGCAAAAGTCCTCATCAGCAAGTGTCAGTACATGGAAGGGACAAGTGTAATGAAGGCTGATATTAATGTATAAGTACTTATAGAAGAGGTAGAACAGCACCCGAAATTATACTACCTTGGTATCATGAGTTATTGTGAAACTGGGAAAAACTCTTTATGCAAATGACCTTATTTCTATTCGTGGCTGCACTGCCACACATGATCTGGGAAGAGATATTAGCAACAAAGGGGGAATATTTTAAAAGAGCATTTTTACCTCTAAGCAGTAGCCAGCATACAAAACTCTATAAAAATATTACTGTCTCTGCAAAATAGATTGGTGGTACAAAGAACACTCTAATGCTCCATGCACACTGGGCATTTTAATAATGCTGATAATGTTAGCTGTGTAAAGTCACGTTAAAAACTTGAATTTTTCAGCGTTTTTGCATTAGCGTTTAGCGACGTTTTGCCACTTTTTTTGCATTTGCGTTTTTTAGAGTTTTTTTTTACCAAAAAAAAATGTTTTCCTTGTTCAAAAAAAGTCCAAAAACGCCGGTTTGCCACAGTTTGTCACATTTTTCAGCGTTAGAACATTTTTACAGCTAAAACACTCCTCTAGAAACCCACTAGTTCTGGGGTTTTTTTCCAGCCAAAAAAGCCCCTGCCAGAAAACGTTGATTACAGTCTATGTGTGTATGAACACCTAGGATAACATGCTGGGGTGTTTACTGACTGTAGAAAAATACTCCAAAAGCTAAAAACAGCCGCTGTAAAAATGTCCCGTGTGCATGAGGACTAAAAACGTCCAATGTGCATGAGGACTAATGATGGGCCCATGCTTGCGTCTTTTTATATTTTCATCTTGCCACAGCATCCTTCTAGTTAGCACAGTGGTCGGCAAGCCGCGGCTCGCGAGCCACATGCGGCTCTTTACCCACTCTAATGCGGCTCTTCTGTGTGCCGGGCGCCTGCTCCCCTCCCTCCTCTCGGTCGGCCGCTCCCCTGCCTCCTCTCGGTTGGCAGACCTTTTAATCCGGCCCGCGGATGTGGCTGTCAGGATGTGTGTAGGCGGGGCAGCGTGCCGAACGTGAGGGGAGGGGAGCTAGGCTCCTCTCACAGTCCGCCCTGAAGACCCGAACGGCGCGGGAAGACAGCGAGAGGAACGCAAAAGGTAAGTGAATTGACACGGGGGACTTGGCTTACTAGAAGGGGGGGGGGGAATAGTACTGTGGGGGATGAAATACTTTATGAGGGATGAAATACTATATGAGGGATGAATTACTATATGAGGGATGAAATACTATATGAGGGATGAAATACTTTATGAGGGATGAAATACTATATGAGGGGATGAAATACTATATGAGGGATGAAATACTTTATGAGGGATGAAATACTTTATGAGGGATGAAATACTATATGGGGGGATGAAATACTATATGAGGGATGAAATACTTTATGAGGGATGAAATACTATATGAGGGGATGAAATACTATATGAGGGATGAAATACTTTATGAGGGATGAAATACTATATGGGGGGATGAAATACTTTATGAGGGATGAAATACTATATGGGGGGATGAAATACTTTATGAGGGATGAAATACTATATGGGGGGATGAAATACTATATGAGGGATGAAATACTATATGGGGGATGAAATACTATATGAGGGATGAAATACTATATGAGGGATGAAATACTTTATGAGGGATGAAATACTATATGGGGGGATGAAATACTATATGAGGGATGAAATACTTTATGAGGGATGAAATACTTTATGAGGGATGAAATACTATATGGGGGGATGAAATACTATATGAGGGATGAAATACTTTATGAGGGATGAAATACTATATGGGGGGATGAAATACTATATGGGGGGATGAAATACTATATGAGGGATGAAATACTATATGGGGGGATGAAATACTATATGAGGGATGAAATACTATATGAGGGATGAATTACTATATGAGGGATGAAATACTATATGAGGGATGAATTACTATATGGGGGGATGAAATACTATATGAGGGATGAAATACTATATGAGGGATGAAATACTATATGAGGGATGAAATACTATATGGGGGGATGAAATACTATATGAGGGATGAATTACTATACGAGGGATGAAATACTATGAGGGATGAAATACTATATGGGGGGATGAAATACTATATGAGGGATGAATTACTATACGAGGGATGAAATACTATACGGGGGATGAAATACTATACGAGGGATGAAATACTATACGGGGGATGAATTGCTATGGGGGATGAATTACTATACGGGGGATGAATTACTATGGGGGATGAATTACTATATGGGGGATGAATTACTATGGGGGATGAATTACTATGGGGGATGAATTACTATATGGGGGATGAATTACTATATGGGGGATGAATTACTATATGGAGGATGAATTACTATATGGGGGATGAATTACTATGGGGGATGAATTACTATGGGGGATGAATTACGATGGGGGATGAATTACTATATGGGGGATGAATTACTATGGGGGATGAATTACACTATGGGGGATGAATTACTATATGGGGGATGAATTACTATGGGGGATGAATTACTATATGGGAGATGTATTTTCAGTTTTAAAAATGTGGCTCTCAAAATAAATTTCAATCATGGTTTTGGCGAGATTTGGCTCAGTTGAAAAAAAAGGTTGCCCACCACTGAGTTAGCACATATAACAAAGAGGGAGATCCTGAGTTTAAATAAGTAATTTTGTTACAAATGACTATATTTAAAAACCATCTAGAATAAATAGAAAAACAGCTGGAGCTTTAATGCTATTGCAGAGTATCCAACTAGAAATGCAATTGTAAGTGTGCAATGTGAGGGGGACTTTGCAAAATTGCTTACATGTCAAAGCGGTCACTGGTAATGTATAGGGATCTGGGAATAGTGCATCATAGCATTATTATTATTATACAGGATTTATATAGGGCCAACAGTTTGCTCAGCGCTTTACAATATAGAGACAACACAGCAAAAATACAGTTCAATACAAGAGGGTTAGGAGGGCCCTGCTCCTTGGAGCTTACAATCTAAGAGGGAGGGGCTAGTAGTACAAAAGGTAATAACTGTGGGGGATGAAATGATAGGAGAGATAGAAGATTAATTTATTAGCTGAAGGCAGCATAGGCTTCCCTGAAGAGATAGGTTTTCAGAGATCGCCTGAAAGTGGGCAGAGTAGGCAATAGACGGATAGATTGGGGTATAGAGTTCCAGAGGATGAGGGAGGCTCTGGAGAAGTCTTGGAGACAAGCATGGGAGGAGGAGACAAGGGAACTAGAAAGCAGGAGGTCATGGGACCTCCTAGACATAGACATAGTACTAGACATAATCAGTGAAATGTGGTGTGACCATCCTTGCTTTCACAGTGCTAATAGCATACCTAATAGCAATGCATTTGCTTTTCTATCAGGTATGTAACATAAGGGATGCTATTAGAAACCATGGGACCCCATATAGCCTGCTTGACAGCCCTCCCACACACACACATACACACACAGTGCAGGGGTCAGGAGTATATATTGTGCATTTTGCAAGGGTCAGGAGTATGTGCACACTGCACCCATATGCTCACCACTCTGCTGATGACTGACTTTCCTTGCAGACCTTCCAGGCACTTCTGCTGTTGAGAAATCATTGGGGTAGCAGTGCTGAGGATGAGTGGCATGATGATCTGAGGCTTGGACTGCACAAGGTTGGGCAGAGAGCACAGTGGTGACAGAGAATTCAAAAAGACAGAGCTGTAGCAGTGCGATGAACTCATTAATGGGAGTTGTGGGATTACATTGCAGAACAAATACAAGTGAAAAGTCCTCTTTCTGCCACAAAATAGTGCATGCTCAAGCACATTCTTGGTGCCACCACAGCTGGGTTTCCCTGCTGACCTGATGGCACTAGAGTCTGGTACAGGAGGACTGCCTGTAACCCTCCATCGGTAGCCCTGGATAACAATAGAGAAAAACAGCATGTCCCCTGACACTTGCCAACAGTAGATTTCTAGCTTTTTGTCTCTAAATGGAAATGCTTGCTAACAGCAAGAACAAGAAGAGGGTAAAGTACTTTACAGAAGAGTTTCAAGTAGTTTTTATCTAAGGCTGCATGCACACGGAGCATTTTAATAATGTTGGTAAAGTTAGCTGTGTAGTCACGTTAAAAAACGTGAGTTTTTCAGCGTTTTCTAGCAATTTTATATTAGCGTTTAGCTGCGTTTTGCCACTTTGTTTTGCATTTTTTCACATTTGTGGATTTTAGCGAGTGTTTTTTGGTCAAAAAACATCCAAAAATGCCGGGTTGCCGCAATTTACTGTGTTTTGCCGTGTTTTTCAGTGTTAGAACGTTTTTACAGCTAAAAAACTCCTCTAGAGACCCATTATTCCTGGGTTTTTTTTCCAGTCAAAAAACACCCCTGCTAAAAAAACGTTGATTACAGTCTGTGTGTGCATGAACACATAGGATAACATGCTGGGGGGTTTACTAGCTGTAAAAAAAAACATCAAATGCCAAAAACAGCAGCTGTAAAAACGTCCAATGTGCATGAGGACTAAGGCTCCATGCACACTAGCATTCTTTTAAGCCCCTAGAAGCTGTTATTAGCATTTTTCTTCCTGCTCCTAGACGCTAAATATTTTTATTCTATGTGTTGATGCACACTACTTTAGGCTATTACCGTTTTTTGAGCTTCAGCATTTAGGAGCAGAAAAAAAATTGCTTTTGTAGAGTTTTTTGGAGCGTTTTTCCAGCAGAAAAAAACGCTAAACACTACTAAAATGCTCCTAACAGCTTTTTTTTTATGTACTTTAAAAATGCTAATAAAACACTAATGCTCCTAAACGCTACTAAAAAAAATCCCTGCTATTACTGGCGTTATATATCCAGCATTTTTTTAGCTTAAAAAAATGCTAGTGTGCATGGAGCCTTAGTCCTCATGCACACTGGACATTTTGATAACGCTGGTAACCAGGGGCGGACTGACAACTCATGGGGCCCCCGGGCAATAGGGGATCACGGGGCCCCTGTGTCCTTGCGCAAGATCAAAAAAGCCTATGAAAAAAGTACCAGGGGCATCTCATGGGGCCCCCTATTGACCCCGGGCCCTCGGGCAGTGCCCGAGTTTCTAAATGGTCAGTCCGCCCCTGCTGGTAACGTTAGCTGTGTAAAGTCACGTCAAAAACGTGAGTTTTCAACTTTTGCGTATTAGCGTTTTGTCGCATTTTGCCACGTTTAGTGGCGTTTTCCCGCGTTTGCTTCTTTAGCTTTTTTTTTTTACAAAAAAAAATTTTTTGAGAGGGTCAAAAAAACATCCAAAGACATCAGTTTGCGGCGTCGTACCACATTTTTCCGCATTTTGACACATTTTTCAGCGTTAGAGCGTTTTTATAGCTAAAAAACTCCTCTAGAAGCCCACTAGTCCTGGGTTTTTTTTCCAGCCAAAAAACGCCTCTGCCAAAAAACGTTGATTACAGTCTATGTGTGCATGGACACATAGGATAACATGCTGGGGGGTTTACTAGCTGTAGAAAAAAAAAATCAAAAGCCAAAAACAGCCGCTGTAAAAATGTTCCGTGTGCATGAGGACTTAATGTGGAAGACATTGCTGCTTTCGTTTCTCCCAGCAGCTGCTCCTGCGCTGCTGTGATGAGCTGAAATGAAAAGAGAACACTGAGCAGAGTGACAATACTCCGTTGGTGCAATTCAAGGCATAATTGTGAAAACCTCTGGCATGTGCCCTGGGTGCCAAGGTTTAGCAATGCCCCTGGAACTCTCGCTCTGCTCACAAAAATTGCCTATGCATGTTCCCTCTTTTTTACATTCAGTATTTTCATAGACATGCACCTCGAATGTGGAAGCACTTGAGACTGGTCTTAGGTTGCTTTGGGCACTAAAGACTCCATTGCAGAATGAAGGAGGGAATGTCTAATCTATCCAAACCAGAAAGTCACTACATGCTTTGATATTATTGGCCACAGTGAGTTTATGGTTGCTGCTTTTATGTATAAATGCATTTTTACCTCTGTTTTTTCTGTTCTTGCTCTAAAGTGTCACTAAACTCACATCATACAAAAGTATCACTAAATGCTGTAGTACATGTTGTTCATACTCATTCACTTTAGGATTCATTTTCTGTATTCTACAAAAATACAGGTTGATCCTCCTATTCTCTATCTCCCCATGTCTGTCGATGTCCGCAGTGTAGCTGAGGATTCTGCAGAGCAGTGTTGGTAGCTAGTGCACATGCTTAGTTTTCAGTGTGTTTCTACCCTGAGAATTTCCTCCCTATCACATCTGAGAAGCCCATGTGACTACACAGACGTAAGGCATATACACAGTGGTATATGACAGCCCACTCCCTCCTTCCTTCTCCATGCCCAATAACTAGCTCAGCTAAACACAATAGGGGTAGGATATTACATCTTGAGTGATGGAGGCTTCACCTCCCTGTTATTCTAAGACACAGGCTGGAAGGGTGTGGCACAGCCTGTGATTGTGAAATAATAATAAATATTTTATTTCATATATATACTGTAATTGACAATTTAAAACAGTTTATTGATATTAATTATTTTTACTCTGTATCCCAAAGACTGTGTTGTTTTATTTTTATTTTGAACACGTGACCAGCAAAAGAGGACTAGGAGCTCCTTCTCCCACTGTTTCCCTGCAGACAGGCTGAGAAAGAGCTGGGTCATGTAACAGCTGTATACAGATTTGGAAAAAGGTACTTATGTGTTTTTATAATAAAATAATTGTGCAGTGCCATCATCCTTATACAGAAAGAGAAGGGATAATGCAAATTAAACAGTGTGTTTAATATCACTTTAACCGCTTCTCAACCACCCTATAGCAGATATACTGCTACAGGGCAGCACGGGTGCACAAAGTCACGTATATATAATTGATTTTGCATTTCCGGGTAGGGGGCACACGCGAGGCGCGCGCACCCTAACCGCAGAGCCATTTGCGCCAGTCAATCACCGGGTCCCAGCCAGTGATTGCTGAGCATCTCCGACGAGGAGGAGAACTATTTGTAAACAAAACAGTTCTCCTCCCTGTCAGCTCATGCACACTGCTTTGGATGGCTGTGCACAGCACAGCCATGCAAACCAGTGTACTTACAGTGAAGAACACCCCCATAGTAAAACACGCCCAGCACGCAGTTATCCCTTTGATCGCCACCCACATTAACCCCTTCTTGCCCGGTGCCATTAGTACAGTGTCAGTGCTTTTTTTTTTTAGCACTGATCACTGTATTGGTGTCACTTGGACGTCAGTGACACCATGTCAGTTCCCCCCAGTGTCAGATTGCCCTCCTCCACAGTCCTGCTATAAGTTGCTGATCCCTGCCATTACTAGTAAAAATGAAAAAAAATTCCAGTATCTATACAGGCATTTGTAAACGCTATAACTTTCACGTAAACCAATTACTTTTCGTGTATTGGGATTTTTTTTAGCAAACACATGTAGCAGAATACATTTTTGTCTAAATTTATGACGAAATTTGAATTTTTTACTGGACATGTTTAATAGCAAAAAGTAAAAAATATTGTTTTTTTCTCAAAATCGTTGCTCTTTTTTATAGCGCAAAAAAACATATGCACAGGCAATCAAATACCACTGAAAGAAAGCTCAATTTGTGGGAAAAAAAGGACGTAAACTTCATTTGGGCCCCTCTCCACTCTGCAGCTGACCGTCTGTACGACAGTATCCTTCCACTGTCATGCCCTGACCTGGCCACTACTGCGTATAACGACTCACTGTCAGCTGCCTTAGACTCCTTAGCACCCCTAACCGCACGCATCATTAGACCCCGACCGCTTCAACCCTGGCAGAACGACCACACTAAAAATGTTAAACGACACAGTCACGCGCTGGAGCGATTATGGCGCAAAACCAGATCCCCTCGAGCGTTCTCCCTCTACAAATCCACCTTCCTCACCTACACCTCCTCCCTCCACGCCGCCAAACAAGCCTACTTCGTAACCCTCATCAACACCCACTCCACCTGTCCTCGCCGGCTCTTCTCCACTTTCAACTCCCTACTCTCTCCCCCCCCCCCACCTCCACCCAGTACCTCACTCACCACCCACGAGATTGCCAATCATTTCCAAACCAATATCGACGCAATCCGTAAAGACATTGCCAATGCTCAATCCACCTCCCCACCTAGCCTCCCTCCCACAATAACCCCCTCAACTCTCCCCTCCTCTGACCTCGCAATCGCCCTGCCCCCCACCACATCTAGCATCCCGCACGCTATAACCTCCCCAGCACTCCGCTCCTTCAGCCTTGCTACCACTGAGGAGGTCACCAAGGTCTTCTCAGAAACTCGCCTCACCACTTGCCCCCTTGACCCTGTCCCCACACAACTCCTCCAGTCACCCTCCTCCTCCATCCTACGCTTCCTCACCTACATCTTCAATCTCTCCATCTCTACTGGCGCATTCCCCTCCCCCTAAAGCACGCGCACATCACCCCCATACTCAAAAAACCTTCCCTGGACCCCACCGACCTGAACAACCTTAGACCCATCTCCCTGCTGCCATTTACATCCAAGCTCCTTGAGCACTTAGTCTACAATTGCCTAAGCTCCCACCTCACTGACAACAACCTCCTCGATCCACTACAATCTGGCTTCCGTCCCCTACACTCCACTGATACCGCCCTACTCAAAATCACTAATGACCTGCTAACCGCCAAAGTTAATGGCCACTACTCAGTCCTCCTACTCCTCGACCTCTCCGCGGCCTTCGACACAATTGACCACCCCCTCCTCCTTAATAAACTACCCTACCCTGGCATCAGAGACTCCGCTCTCTCCTAGCTCTCCTCCTATCTATCCCAACGCTCCTTCAGTGTTACCTATAACGCTACCACCTTCCCCTCTCTCCCCCTCTCTGTTGGGGTCCCCCAAGGCTCTGTCCTTGGGCCCCTTCTCTTCTCCATCTACACCTCCTCCCTCGGCAAACTGATACACTCCCACAGCTTCAACTATCACCTCTATGCCGATGACACGCAAATTTAACTCTCCACCCCTCACCTCACCCCTTCAGTCTCCGCCCATATCACTCACCTACTGAACGACATATCAGACTGGATGTCGCTCCATTTTCTCAAATTGCACCTTTCCAAAACCGAGCTCCTAATTTTCCCCCCAGCCTGCACCCCCCCCCATCCTCTCCATCACGACCAACAACGCCACCATCAGTCCCACCCCGCAAGCCAAAGTCCTAGGTGTCAGTCTAGATTCAAACCTGTCCTTCCAACCCCATGTCCAATCGCTGGCAAATTCATGCAGGCTCCACCTCCGCAACATCTCCAAAATACGTACGTTCCTATCCCCAGACACTACTAAACAACTCGTTCACTCCCTTATTATCTCACGTCTGGACTACTGCAACTCCCTTCTCACCGGCCTACCCCAACACAGGCTATCCCCGCTTCAGTCTATCCTGAACTCAGCGACCAGACTCATCCACCTTACCAACCGCTCTGCTTCTGCCACCCCCCTCTGTCATTCCCTCCACTGGCTTTCGATTGCCCAACGCATTCAATTCAAACTACTAACATTGACATACAAAGCCATTCATAACACTGCCCCAAACTACCTCACCGACCTGATATCCAAATACCACTCAACCCGTACTCTTCGCTCCTCACAAGACCTCCTACTTTCTAGCTCCCTGGTCTCCCACGCCCGACTGCAGGACTTATCCAGGACTTCCCCCATCCTCTGGAACTCACTACCCCAATCCATCAGACTGTCACCTACCCTCCTCACCTTTAGGCGCACCCTGAAAACCGATCTCTTCAGGAAAGCCTACCCCGCCCTCACCTAACAGCCGATCTCCTCCATTCCTCCTACCACTCCATCCCCCACAGCCACTTCCCCCTGTACCACTATCCCCTCCCTCCTAGATTGTAAGCTTGAAAGAGCAGGGCCCTAGAACCCCTCGTGTATTGTTTTGTTACTGTATTGTCTCATGTACTGTCCCCCACTATAATGTACAGCGCTGAGCAAACCTTTTGGCACTTTATAAATACTGTATAATAATTGTCAGTTAAAGTAACATATCGCTGTAACGCAAAAAATGGCCTGGTCAGGAAGGGGGGTAAATCCCCAGGAGGGCAATAACAGCTGTGGATCAGCTAAACATATTTTTAGTCTTATACTGTGGAGTTGGAGGTGATTGTTTTTATTGATTGTGTGGGTTTTTTTTTTTTTTAATATTTTAATCAGGTAAGCCTAATTTTATTGATTGTCTTCCTAGAATAGTTATTGTTGTTTGTGGACTCACATTTGCATGTGTTATATGATAACCATCTAATGGTTTTATGTACTTTTGTACATTGCTTTGCTGTTTTACAAGACTCATCTCCATAAACAATCAGATTGATAAGGATCCATCAGTCTGGGCAATCTTTGTGCAGAATGCAAAACTGAGCACTTCCACAAGCTCACACCATATACATAGCCCTTAATGTACTTGCTTTGTAGACAAGGTGTCCATGAATGTAACTGGTGAAGAACTTTCACCAATTAAATGTTCATTGGTTATAGTGGGTGTGAGGCAGCTTCCCAGTTACATCAGACCCCCTAGGCTAATAGCAGACACCAGTTACACATTCCCTCTTTAAAACCGCCCAAAGATTGGAAACAGGATTTAAAGGAATGTTTCTCAAGCTCCAAGCCAGGCTGACAATTATAGTGATTGAAAGGCAAACTAATTTGGGGATCCTTTGATCAGGCAGAACTCAGTTTGAAAGGAGTATGCAACTTCAACATTCTGGTTAACCTTTGACCTGCGTTGACCAGCAGTGGCTGCAAGATTTGACAGCACATTCCTCTGAAATGTATGACCCGAAGCATTGAAGGGGTTAAGAGTACTATGCTACTTAGCTACTGAGGTGAAAATTGGGCTGGGACATTCAGCTCATCATTGAACATTTTTGAATAGACTAACCAGTTTTATTATTGGCAAGTTTATTTTAGGAAATATAATATGAAATTCAATAATAACTGACAAAATAATAATAACATGTTGAAAAAAGCAAAACTCTATAAACCATAGCAATCTGGTGTCTCTCCTATTATAAATATGTTTTTCTTATGTGATTATTAGTATTATAATTATTATACAGGATTTATATAGCGCCAACAGTTTGCTCAGCACTTTACAAAATAAAGGGAGACGATACAGCAACAATACAGTTCAATACAAGAGGGATAGGAGGGCCCTGCTCCTTGGAGCTTACAATCAAAGTATTAGATTGGATATAGATAATTCTTCATGCCATGGGTGGATGGACAGAAACTTCACAACGTGCAGTTTTCTTTTACTATCGAATACATTTTTAATGTTTAGCATTTGATTTGCCCTATAACCACTTGTTCTCCTGAGGATTTACCCCCCTTCCTGACCAGGCCATTTTTTGAGTTACGGCGCTGCACTGGTAATTGCGCAGTCATGCAACACTGCACCCAAATGAAACATACTTTTTTTTTCCCCACAAATAGAGCTTTCTTTCGTTGGTAGTTGATAGCCTGTGCGATTTTTATTTTTGCGTTATAAAAAAAAAAAAAGACCGACAATATGGAGAAAAAAACAATATTTGTGACTTTTTTGCTATTAAACATGTCCAGTGAAAAAATTTATAAAAATCAAATTTCATCATAAATTTAGGCCAAAATGTATTCCTAGATTGTAAACTCTAACAAGCAGGGCCCTCTGTTTCCTGTTGTACCAAATTGTATTGTAACTGTAATTATTATTATTATTATTATACAGTATTACAAAGGGGGACAGAACATGTGACAGAACAATACCAATACAATGCAAAACATGAGGGGATCGAGGGCCCTGCTCTTTCGAGCTTACAATCTAGGAGATGTCTACCTTCACTTTGTAAAGCGCTGAGCAAACTGTTGGCGCTATATAAATCCTGTATAATAATAATAATATTCTGCTACATGTCTTTGCTAAAAAAATCCCAATACGTGTAAATTAATTGGTTTATGTGAAAGTTATAGCGTTTACAAATGGTGGTATATATACTGGGATTTTTTAATTCAATTTTTTATTTTTACTAGTAATGGCAGCGATCAGTGACATATAGTAGGTCTGCGGCGGCCATTTGGACACTGCAGGGAATTGACTTGGTGTCACTGACAACCCCAGTGACACCAATACAGTGATCAGTGCTAATAAAAAGCACTGACACTGTACTAATGGCACTGGGCAGGATGGGGTTAACATGTGTGGCGATCAAAGGGTTAACTATGTGCTGTGGGCTGCGTTACTGTGTGCTGTATGTGTGCTTTCAACTGCAAGCGCACTGCTTTGCATGGCTCGAAAAACAGCGTGCAGGAGCTGACAAGTATGTAAGCAATACAGTTTTATCCCTCCTTCGGTAATGGTCAGCGATCACCGGGTGCCAGCAAGTAATGACTGGGCAGGAATAGTGGCGTAGGTAGGGCGCGTGTGTGGTTCACGCTCTCCCCCTACCCGGGAATGCAAAATCACATATATATATATATATATGATTTTGCGCACCCCCACCGCCCTGTAGCAGTATGTCTGCTATAGGGCAGCGGGAAAGCGGTTAATATCAATTCTTCTTCAACTTCATGCAAACGTAAAATAGGATGAACTATCATCAACTATGTATCTAAGGCAGATTTTTTTATACGAAGAGGCAGGAGGACATGGATAGTTCACCAAGACGTTCTAGTAATGGTTTGTTGTGATACTGTGTAAATCCCCTCAATGGAGAGCCCCCACCACTACCACACACACACACACACACACACGCGCGCGTTAGTAAGGCAGCGGGGTCTCTGCATGGTCTTCCTCCAGCGAAAGGGGAAATGCTGCATTTACTGGCAGCTGATTACACAATTAGCTTGATAGAAGGCCAATCCTCACATACACTATGACCTAGCTCAGTGACCATTTGATTTGTCTGTGTTCTACTTACCTCACAGATAGATCGCTTATTTGTGAATTGGGAATTTGTGAGTATAGTTAAATGGCCATTAAATGGTCATGGAGAATATTCCTAACCAACAGAGATTCAGCTGCTGATTAAAAAAAAAAGAGATAAAATCGTTTATTTGTCTTTTGTGTTTTTACTTATTTGTCTATTATATCTATGCAAGACATTCTTCTTGTGCTCACCACATGGCATGTAAAATAATAAAATAAAAAAATTAAATAAGTGGGAAATCCGATTATGCTTGTAGCAGGCTGTCTTAGATTGTAAGCTCCAAGGAGCAGGGCCCTCCTAACCCTCTTGTATTGAACTGTATTGTTGCTGTATTGTCTCCCTTATATTGTAAAGCGCTGAGCAAACTGTTGGCGCTATATAAATCCTGTATAATAATAATAATAATATTTATCTTCAGTTTATAAACATATATCTGAGAACATGAGACAAGCAATGTATTTGCTATGGGTAACAGCTCCACTGTTCTTTATCCTGTAGGTGATTGTTCTTACATTTAGCACTTCAAGCAGAGTAAGGGCCCTTTCAAACTGACCCTATCCATTCTAATCAGCAGGGGACCCATGAATAGATCTGCTGAATCACAGCCTTTGGTGACATCTGTGTCCATTCAGGCTTCCCTTCCCAGTGCTGAACACACCTATCTTAGGTCTATAGGCAGGCATATGTAAGTGGATGTGCTTCTGCATACATCCGACTAGCTCTGGTCTGTCACTTTTATGTCTGAAAACGAAAATGAAAATGACACAGGCCTTTTCCTTTTTGTTTCTGGACCAAGATGGACTCAGAGGCAACCGGATGTAAATGGACACATGTCTGCCTGCATCTGCCTGCCTATAGACTAACATTAAAGCAGAACTTCATTCTAAAGGGGAAGTTCTGTTTTTCTGCCGCCTCCCCCCCCCCCTTTAATTTTTGGCACTTTATTTTTTTTTTGGGTGGGGGGAGCGGATACCTGGTTTTGACAGATACCGGCTCCTACTTCCACTCGGATTACCTAGGCAATCTGAGCGGAAGTTCACCTCCCCACACACCCTGTGCCCGCAGCCTTCTGGAACATGTCACAGGTCCCAGAAGGCTGCAGGACCATTCACAAAGCACAGCGCAGCTTGTGCATGTGCAGCTCGTGCATGCACAGTGGGAAGCTGGATGTAAAGCTGCAAGGTGTCACAGCCAGCTTCTGACACTAAATATACCAGTGCCAGGGAGCCAAAGTCTGGTATAGAACTGGCCCTGGTGAGGACAGCGCTGTATCCTTGAACAGGTAATTGTCCTTTTGCTAAAAGTCAACAGCCACACTATTTGTAGCTGCTGACTTTTAATTCTTGCTTTCAGGGGTGACAAGCCGTTAAAATGGTTCTAAAGGCTGAAGGTAGAATGCATAGAATATGTGAAGGGAAAAAAACCTTCAGTGTGCAGTTCCTCCCTCCCAAGATTTACCTGAGCCCAAACTCCATCCAGCGATGTGCATAAGAGCAGTGGCTCTTCTGGGTCACTCCTTCCTCACTGGATCCCACTGTTGTCAATCACAGCTAGTGAGGAGGGAGCAGAGGGTGGGGCTGAGCCATGCTCTGTGTGTCTTATGGGCGCACAGAGTCGGCTCAGGAGCGAGCATGCACAAGTGCCCCCAATAGGCAGGGGAGAGGAGCCGGGAACGCTGGTGGGGAACCTGAGAAGAGGAGGAGTGGGGGGTGCCGGTGGGGGACTCGAGAAGAGGAGGATCAGGGCTGCTCTGTGCATCTTATGGACACACAGAGTCAGCTCAGGAGCAAGCATGCACAAGTGCCCCCAATAGGCAGGGGAGAGGAGCCGGGAACGCTGGTGGGGAACCCGAGAAGAGAAGGAGTGGGGAGTGCCGGTGGGGGACTCGAGAAGAGGAGGATCAGGGCTGCTCTGTGCGTCTTATAGACACACAGAGTCAGCTCAGGAGTGAGCATGCACAAGTGCCTCCAATAGGCAGGGGAGAAGAGCCAGGAATGTTGGTGGGGAACCCGAGAAGAGGAGAAGTGGGGAACCCGAGAAGAGGAGGATCAGGGCTGCTCTGTGCATCTTATGGACATACAGAGTAGGCTCAGGAGCGAGCATGCACAAGTGCCTCCAATAGGCAGGGGAGAAGAGCCAGGAACGCTTGTGGGGAACCCAAGAAAAGGAGGAGTGGGGAGTGCCGGTGGAGGACCCAAGAAGAGGAGGATCAGGGCTGCTCTGTGCGTCTTATGGACACACAGAGTCGGCTCAGGAGCGAGCATGCACAAGTGCCCCCAATAGGCAGGGGCGAGGAGCCAGGAAAGCTGGTGGGGAACCCGAGAAAAGGAGGAGTAGGGAGTGCCGGTGGGGACCCGAGAAGAGTAGGATCAGGGCTGCTCTGTGCAAAACCATTGCACAGAGCAGGCATGACATTTTTGTTATTTAAAAAAAATAAACCTTTAGTGTCACTTTAAGCCAGGGGTCTCCAAACCTTTGCCCTCTAGGTGTTGAGGAACTGCAAGTCCCATGAGGCCTTGCAAGACAACCACAGGAAAGACTCCCAGAGGCAGAGGCATGATGAGACTTGTAGTATTTCAACAGCTGGAGGGCCATAGTTTGGAGAGCCCTGCTTTTAAGCTTTCGTTCAGATCAGACTAGCCTTGGGAAAGGCGCCGAAAACTTTGAGTGAGTTATATTGTATTATTTCTGACTTTTGTGTATTAAAATGTCAGTTTTCTCTAAATATTGGGAGATTGGTGATGCATAATATCACATACATCATTGATAAATCAAAATGTTTCTACTCAAATCTCTGGCTAAAAATAGGTGGTGGGGGACCAGCTAATATTTCTTACGGCAGCACATTTGTTTTCCAGGAAGGCCGAGGTGAGTGTGTGCAGTGGGTCCTGCAGCCGAGTCTGGGATGGGCACATACATGTTAGACAGGAATGTAGAACATGTGTGGGGAGCAGAACATCCAAGTGTGGGGGGTGGAGAAGGTGTACATGTTAGATCCATCCACACACTGGCGCCTCTCTGCCTGGGAATTCTGAGCTTTTCTGTCCTTACTTATGAACCATGACATCTGTGCATTCCATGGGCTCTGACCCTAAGGATCAGAGGTCACGTAGAGGTCAAGCAGTTTCCTCTTTCAGCACCAATAGAGACCTTGACTAGAGGTAAATTATGCCGTAGTTTAAGGAAATAATTTGAAACACTCTTGTAATTATAATAGATTTTTGTGTTTACATTTTAATCTTCAAACCTTTGTCCTTCTTTCTGCTTGGACTAAAACCAAACAGAAGAAGCCAGGTAGTGAGGAATTCCTACCATTTAGGTCATGCTCCCCTTCACCCTGCAAATGTTCCTGTATGTGTTTGCCCAGGCAAATAGGAAGCCATTTTCCCCCTGGGACATAGCTGGTAGTTTGCCTCAGGAAAGCATTCCCATCGTTCCTCTGGAAGGTGCAACCACTGACGGAGACACTGCAAGTCACTTCAATACCAACATTGCAGAGCAAAGATTCACCATCCTAGGGTACATTCATGATATACAAATATATGCAGGCTATTTGTCAGTGTCAGAAAATGCTGCTCCTTGCACAGAAATATTCTCTTATTTATTTCAAATCATTCAGCAAAAAGAAAACAGCATTGGAAAGCACAAAGTATCAGCAAATACAGGCGTACCTCAGTTTACAAATTCAATGCGTTCTGCTGGACTTTTTGCAAAAACATTTGTAAACCGAAAAGCGGTTTCCCATAGGAATGAATTGAAAATCAATTAATCCGTTCCGGAAGTCAGAAAAAAGTAAAAAAGTCTTTTATCTGTTCGAGGTGATTGTAGCCGTATTAGTGCATTTGCAACAGAAACAATTGAGTACTGACGTGATACTTTTTTTATTTGCACTAACATACAATTTTGAGGACAAGATTTCGGGGAACATCCCCTTCTTCAGGTCCAAGCAGTACTGAACTTGTAGAAATTGTATGTTAGTGCAAATAAAAAAAGTATCACGGACAGTATTCAATTGTTTTTATTTGTTCAAAACTCTTTATAAAGTGCATTTTAAAGGCATAAATACTGTATAAGGACATGATTAAAAATTAATTTGTAAATGCATTGAAAACCAATTAATCCATTCCGGAGGTCAGAAAAAAAGTAAAAAAAAGTCTTATCTGTTCAAAACTCTTTATAAAGTGCACTTTATAGGCATAAATACTGTACAGGGACATGATTAAAAAAATTTGTAAATGCATTCAAAACCAATTAATCCATTTCGGAGGTCAGAAAAAAGTAAAAAAAAGTTTTATCTGTTCAAAACTCTTTATAAAGTGCACTTTAAAGGCATAGTACTGTACAGGGACATGATTAAGAAAACATTTTTTAAATGCATTGAAAACCAATTAATCCATTCGTATTGCGAAAAAAATTCATAAACCCAGAAACCACTAAACAGCTCATCCACTCCCTCATCATATCACGACTCGACTACTGCAACTCCCTCCTCACTGGCCTGCCTCGCCGCTGGCTATCCCCACTTCAGTTGATCCTGAATATGGATGCCAGACTAATTCACCTTTCCAACCGCTCCATCTCCGCCACCTTCCTCTGCCAATCCCTCCACTGGCTTCCGATTGCGCAACGGATTAAATTCAAAATCCTAACACTGACGTACAAAGCTGTCCACCATACTGCCCTGTACTACATCACTGACCTAATATCCAAGTACCGCCCAGCACGCACACTCCGCTCCTCACAAGACCTCCTTCTCTCTAGTTCCCTGGTCTCCTCCTCCCATGCCCGCCTCCAGGACTTCTCCAGGGTGTCACCCATCCTGTGGAACTCCCTGCCCCAACCCATCAGATTATCACCTACTCTCCTCTCCTTTAGGCGCACCCTGAAAACCCATCTCTTCAGGGAAGCCTACCCCACCCCCTGCTAACCTGCCGACCTCCTCCACTCTTCCTACCACTCCATCCCCCACAGCTATCTCCTCCTGTGCCACCATCCCCTCCCTCCTAGATTGTAAGCTCGAAAGAGCAGGGCCCTCGATCCCCTCATGTTTTGCATTGTATTGTTATTGTTCTGTCACATGTTCTGACCCCCTTTGTAATGTACAGCGCTGAGCGAACCATTGGCGCTTTATAAATACTGTATAATAATAGTAATAATAATAAACCGAGGCATTATTTTCAATGGATTTTCATTCGTAAACTGAAAATTAAGTTAACCAAGGCGTTCGTAAACCGAGGTATGCCTGTACATTGCAATACGTAGCTTTCTCAGGTACCATTGTGACGTCGATACCTAGGCTGGCCGCACACTAATAAACTTTCAAATGAACTTGACGAATGTTGTTTGAAATTTCTTCAAAATTTCATTTGCTTTTCATAATCCATTTTGGAACGAATGTAATTTCCCCAACAAAAACCACATACGCTGTTAGAAATTAGTTGATTCGAGAAAGATTTTCCATACTGCGCTTTTAAATTTTCATTTTATCACTATGGTCAAACATCACTTTGACCCTACGAAAGACTAGGAAATTGAATGAATGTTTGTAAAATTAAAAATTGCTAATGAAATTCTACAAGTGTATTGCCATTAAATGAACCGCTTCCTGTCCGCCTTATAATCATTATATGGTGTGGGGGTGGTTCTCCAGTTCTGGGAGGGCATCCAGAGACATCCTCCCAGTCATGCACCTCGTTAGTCTACACAGTGGATTGCAGTACTTAGTACTCGACCACTGTAAGCGGCCAGAGTATCATGTGATTTTTATAGCCAATCATAGCAATAACATTATAACGTAAACAAAACTGTCATGAATGGCAGCCATTCATGATAGCTTGCTTACTAATGTTATTTGTCATGGTTAATACCAGGGGTGGACTGACCATTGGGGTACTCGGGCACTGCCCGCGGGCCCAGGGTCAGTAGGGGGCCCCATGAGATGCTCCTTGTACCTTTCATAGGCTTTTTTGGGTGTGGTTTAAGTGTGGGCGAGGACACAGGGGCCCCATGATCCCCTATTGCCCGGGGGCCCCATGAGTTGTCAGTTCACCCCTAGTTAATACATAGTACAAGGCCATTCACAGCATTCTCAAGGCTGTTCAAAATCGATTAAAACGATTGTTGGTACAGTGATCATCACTGTAACAAACAATTAGTGTAAAAAAAAAAAATCCAGATCACCTGCCCAGAGTAGTCCAGTGTCACTGTGGTAGCACTACACTGCTCTGGTCACAGTATGTAACAAAAAAAATTGTAAAAAAATTAAAAATTAAAAAAAGGAATAAAAATGTATTTAAATGTTTGTTTGTTTTTTTTACATTCTGTCTCTAGTCAGTATCCCTGAGCGGCGACACACCAGTCATATGATGACACTGTACTGCACTGGTGACAGTATAGAAAAACATTTTTTAAATAACCCACAAATTTTATTTAATTTCTTAATTTTCAAAAAAATTGTGACAAAACATTACAACTTCAAAAAACTTGTCATGCCTTTTACTAAATACCTTGGACTGTCTGCTTTCCAAAAAAGGGGTCATTTGGGGGTATTTGTACTGCCCTGGTGTTGATTAATTACCACTAAAAGAAAACTCTATCTGCCTAAAAAAACAATAAAAATTTCATTTGGGTACAGTGTTGCATGACTGAGTAATTGGCATTCAAATGTTGACAGCCCTGAAAGTGTTAAAAATTAGCAGGAAGGGGGTGAGAGTGTCTGAATTTGGGTGGTATAAGTGGAATTCCAGTCAAATTGTAACTAAGCCTAAATCTCCTCCCACCCCCATTCTAAGCAGTTTCTATCTACCCTGTAAAAGAAAAGGGGTCTATACTTATCTATTCTGAAGCCACTCCAACCCAATCACATGATCGGGTCCTAGCTTCAATGTAGAGGAAAGACAGCAAAGCCTTGTCGATGACGTCACCCATAGACTTACTATGGGGCATTCATTGTTGGCTCTCCTTCCTCTACACTGAGGCTGGCGCTGATACCCAATCATATGACCAGACCAGCTTCAGAAATGGTAAGTATAAACATTCTTTTACATGGTAGATAGAATAGTCTTAGAATGGAAATGGGAGAAGTTTGAGGCTTAGTCTGGATAGCCACTTTAACAAAGGCTTCCTTTAGGAGACAGTTGTTTGTCACCAAAGACTTGATCTAGTCCAGTGGTCACCAAATGGCGGACCGGTCCGGAACCAGACCAAGGGACAGTCCCATCCAGGCCGCAGCCATGCCACCACCACTGCCAGGTTCCCTCCCTTAGGTCCAGGCCCACACTGGCCATAGGGCACACCGGGCTTAAGATGACTGCACAGCGGGAGGTAAGCGGTGACCGCGGTCTGCACAGGGCTAATACAGACTGCAGCCGCTGCTCACCTCCTGCTGTGTGGCTATGCCTAAAGCAGGGCCGACAGGAGGAGTGGCAGCGACGGCTCCAGATGACAAGCAGGAAGTGCCACTGACACAGGGACACCTCTTCGGCTGGCTGCTGCACTGAAGGGACAACTGCGGCCTCTCTTATTCACCCACCGACACACTGTGACAGCTCTGTAGCGGCGGTGGATTGGGCTGTCTCTGCTGGATGAGCTGTCTCTTTGCTGGACGGGCTGTCTCTTTGCTGGAAGCTGATGTCTCTTTGCTGGACTGAGCTGTCTCTTTGCCCAGTTGGGTCCAGCAAAGAGACATCCCAATCCAGCAAAGAGACAGCCCCGTCCAAGAAGGGACATTCCTGTCCAGCAAAGAGACATCCCATCTTTGCTATATATTTGCTGTTTTTGTAGGGGCGCTGTGTTGTGTTAATGGGTACTGTGTTATGTTAAGAGGTGCTGTGTTGTGTTAGGGGTGCTGTGTTGTGTTGGGGGAGCTCTGTTGTGTTAAGGGGTGATGTGTTGTATTAGGGGTGCTGTGTTGTGTTAGGAGAGGCTGTGTTTTGATAGGGGGCAGTGATGTGAAGGGAAAAGAGGACACTCTGGGACTTCTTTAAAGAGGGGACTGTGATGTAGAGAGGACTACAGTGTGAACGTTGTACCAGGGAACTGTGACGTGTTATATCGCTAACAAGATCAGGACCTCTGCTGGAAGGAAATTTTGCTGACCAGACCTCCGTAAATTTTAATTCAAGATGGTCTAGTCCATGCAACATAGCACCACCATATAATGTCCTACAAACTGTTAAATTAAAAAAATCCACTTAAGAGTTTGCAGTGGTAGAAACAATGCTCACCATAGTGTGATTTATGATCGATTTAATATGAATGATCTCAAAAGAGGGATTCCTCATCAGTTATTGGATTACATACGCAGATACACTGTCGAGACACTATTGCTTTGCATAATCAATTCATTCCAATGATCAGTTCTGTAACATTCAGCACAGACTCTGCATGTGATCAATAATAATAATAGTAATAAACCAATACATTTACAGTCCAACTGATAACTGTGTCCAAGTCGAAAATGATTAATTATTTTTGTTATTGGTAGGGTGGTGTGCTTTTATGTGCTAGATTTGTATGGGATTCAATGTGTTTTGTCAGACTAGTAAGACAATAATCAATAGGTGTGTGGGTACCAAACGGCTGATGTGACAGTATTTAGGATTCTCCTAGGATACTTTATTTTAACTCGAAAAAATATTATACTGTTTTGACTAAAAATGTATCTAAACCCAAATTCAAAAAATGTATTATATTGTAGCTTGTCAGTCCTCAGATGTTGTGACTGCTTTAGTTTTCATTTTTCAGACTAAAAAGAATTTCAGTAAGTTTAGAAAAAATTGTTGATCTTGGCAGAGACGCAGTGTACAACTTGTGAGCTGACAAGGAGCATAAAACCATGTTATCCTATTATTATTATACATTATTTATATAGCGCCAAAAGGTTTGCTCAGCGCTGTACATTATAATGGGGGACAGTACATGAGACAATACAGTAACAAGACAAAACACGAGGGGTTCGAGGGCCCTACTCTTTCGAGCTTACAATCTAGGAGATCCTATTTATGTATGCTACTTGTCTTCCCTCCCCACAGAATGTTCTTATTTGCAGCATGACCAGGTAAAAATAAAGAAAAAAAACATGGAAAAGAAAATAAATGCAGTCACCATATCTAGGGAGTAGTAAAACAGCAAAATATGGCATTTTTTGTGTTTAGATATGCTTCAAGGTTTTTGGCACAGTGATCTGGATGAAGTCTATTTCTCTGTCACCAGTAAGAAATCAAATAAATGTTCATCACTGGTGGAATATCCATAACAATAAGAATAATAAATGTATGAAGGTTCCATGGAGAGGAAATCATTACAGTAGTAATGGCTGGCTCTAATTAATTGATATCCTGTATAAAGGTTTGTATATCATGTAAGAATTAAAGATATATATGAAACTGATTTATTTTCTTGTTATATGCCAGCTAAAAACACCTTTACCTACATTCCTTGCAAGAGGAGAACAGATAATATACATTTGAATACCTGACCTCCTCATATACTTTGGGGCAGATTTACTAAAACTGAAAAATGCAAAATCTAGTTCAGCTGTGTATGGTAGCCAATCAGCTTCTAACTTCAGTTTTAATTCAATTAAGCTTTGACAAAAAAAAAACCCTGGAAGCTAATTGGTTTCTCTGCAGAGCTGCACCAGATGTAGCACTCTCCAGTTTTAATCTAGGTTCACACCTATGTGTTTTTCATGCGTTTTGTGTTTTGCAGAAACGCACAGCAGTCCATTTAACATGATTTCCTATGGGACAGGTTCACATATCCGTGTTTTCACCCGGTGCGTTTTTCGGAAAGGGTCAGGGACTTTTTAAAATGCAAAACATAACATTTTTGGTTCTATAAGCTTCAATAGAGAAGCTGCAGAAAGGCATCTTAGATTGTAAGCTCCAAGGAGTAAGGCTCTCCTATCCTGTATTATAATAATAATGTAGTGCATTTTTGATGCATTTTTGATGCGTTTTGCGTTTTAATCTGCCCAGCAACAAGTTAGCAAAATGCATCAAAAACACATGAGCAAAAGCGCAAAACACAAAAAAGCACTGCAGAAACAGATCAAATGCAAACTGCATAGGTATGAACCTAGCCTTAGTAAACAAACCCCTTTGTGCCTATGGTGTTCACTACACAATAAGGTTTAATTCACACAGCCATCCTCCATCCCTTTACTGTCACATCACATTAAAAAACTGGAAGATGGATGCAGAGGAGATTATCAGAACTGTTGTTCCCAAGTATCAGGAAAAAACTGGATACTCTTTTCTGTGAAGTTTCTGTGATGTCTCTATTTGGCAGGATCAATGGGGACAGAGGATCTCCTACAGAAAGAAGTCCCCTACCCTGTCCCATTCTGCTGTCCATCACTTTTCCATCCTCATTTCCCCTTTCAAAATGTGACATGGACCAAATAAGGATGCAGACAGGTTTGTGAAAATAGTTTGATGATGGATAAGAAACTGATAAACTGTGTGCTGCAAAAATGTCAATATATAGCTCAGTGGCTTCATTCAGAGCCCTCTGTTTATGGATTTTTTAATCTGAATTTGTAGTACATAACAAAAGGAAACTTAAAGTGGTTGTCCACCCAAAACTGGACAAGCAGGACTGATAGCTTCAGGAGCCAAAGATTATGTAAACATGGGACCAGAAGAGTGTAACCTAAAACAGGGTTACCTGTGTAGCAGAGTACTCAGCGCTTACTCACCTTGCTTATATGCAGGTGCAGGCAACTTTATTTCCCAGAACTCTCTGGAGTCCTGGACATGCTCAGAGATGATAAGTTCCTCAGATTCCCTCCTTTAGCAGCTTAGAGAGGCTACCTCTGATGAGACAAAGGTAGCTGGGCAAGTGATCTGCCACCTGATGATCAACCTTCCACTGTCAAAACCAGTGTGCGGGCAGCCAGACAGGAGCCTAATACCATGCAGCTTCTCCACAAGACTACTTTGGGGAGACCATCCCCAATTGCTGCTTGAGTACTCCAGTTCCAGTGGGGTGGTACTTTGTTCTTGGGTTTTGGATCCCACCAGATGTTCACCTGTGTTACCAGAGCTACACTGGGCTTCACAGAGAGAGAGCTGTTTGTGTTGTGAACTGTTTTATTGAAGTGATGATTCTCAGCTAGACTGTATGATGTAATATTATATTATTATTATTATTATACAGTATTTATAAAGCGCCAATAGTTCGCTCAGCGCTGTACATTACAAAGGGGACAGAACAATACCAATACAATGTGATACACGAGGGGTTCGAGGGCCCTGCTCTTTCGAGCTTACAATCTAGGAGGGAGGGGATGGTGGCACAGGAGGAGATAGCTGTGGAGGATGGAGTGGTAGGAAGAGTGGAGGAGGTCGGCAAGTTAGCAGGGGGTGGGGTAGGCTTCCCTGAAGAGATGGGTTTTCAGGGTGCGCCTAAAGGAGAGGAGAGTAGGTGATAATCTGATGGGTTGGGGCAGGGAGTTCCGGAGGATGGGTGACACCCTGGAGAAGTCCTGGAGGCGGGCATGGGAGGAGGAGACCAGGGAACTAGATAGAAGGAGGTCTTGTGAGGAGCGGAGTGTGCGTGCTGGGCGGTACTTGGATATTAGGTCAGTGATGTAGTTCGGGGCAGTATGGTGGACAGCTTTGTACGTCAGCGTTAGGATTTTGAATTTGATCTGTTGCGCAATCGGAAGCCAGTGGAGGGATTGGCAGAGGGGGGTGGCGGAAATGGAGCGGTTGGAAAGGTGAATGAGTCTGGCAGCCGTATTCAGGATCGACTGAAGCAGGGATAGCCAGCGGCGAGGCAGGCCAGTGAGGAGGGAGTTGCAGTAGTCGAGTCGTGATATGGTGAGAGAGTGGATGAGCTGTATAGTGGTTTCTGGAGTTAGGAACGTGCGGATTTTGGCAATGTTGCGGAGGTGGAGTCTGCACGAGTTTGTTAAAGATTGGACTTGGGGCTGGAAGGATAGGTTGGAGTCCAGAATGACACCCAGTACTCTGGCCTGCAGGGCGGGTTTGATGGTAGCGTTGTTGGATGTGACGGAGAAATCAATGGGGGGTGGTGTCCGGGTTGGGGGGAAGACAAGAAACTCGGTTTTGGAGAGGTTCAATTTAAGGAAGTGGAGCGACATCCAGTCTGATATGTCGCTCAGTAAGTGTGTGATTCGGGCTGAGACCAAGGGGGTGAGGTGGGGGGTTGAGAGATAGATTTGTGTGTCGTCGGAATAGAGGTGGTAGTTGAAGCCGTGAGAGTGTATGAGTTGGCCAAGGGAGGAGGTATAGATGGAGAAGAGAAGGGGCCCAAGGACAGAGCCTTGAGGGACCCCAACAGAGAGGGGGAGTGAGGGGGAGGTGGTAGCATTATAGGTAACGCTGAAGGAGCGTTGTGACAGGTAGGATGAGAGCCAGGAGAGAGCATAGAGTCTTATAGAGACTATGCTATGAATGTTACCCTTGTTGAGCCACAGAGACATTGCTGTGAAGGGCACATGCTTGTGCAACTTTCATAATCTGTTTTGTATTATTCTTAAGTGTATGCATTCTCTTTGCCATCCTGAACCTATTGTGCATTATTGCTTCTAACTTTGCACATCTTTGGTAAACTGCAAGTTACAGTTACTCCCTCTCTGGTCCTGAAGCTGGTTTCCTATTCAGTTAAACTTGGTTTCTATGAACAGGATCTGCCATGGAAAATGACAGAATAGATGGCTCATCCCCAGACAGGGCTATCCACATTGAAGTGCAGAAAGGAACACAGGGTAAAGAAGGAGAAGAAAACCACCAAGGATGGCCAAGGAGTGCAAGGTTACTGTTCCTGTGCTGGGGTTGTCAAGAGTTGGCTGTCACCAGAGAGACTGCCCCAACTATGCACAGAGGAAGCCGTTAAACTACAGCATCCCACTGGCAGGAGGCAAGCAGAGGGGGGAAAAGAGGAATGACTCCCTGACCAAGAACTGAAAATGTGATGGTCGACTGTCTTTTTGTGCATTGATGTTTTGATACACAAGAGACTGAGTTCCTCCTTGATACCGGCTCACATGGCACCATGCTGCCAGACCCGCTGTGGCAGTGATCCAGCGATCTGAGCCCAGATAAGCCATGGATAACAGAAGGGAGCAAAGTGGAATGTCTCCCCATGTAAGAAATAAAAATGTAGTGGTCAACTGTCCTGCTGTGCATGGATGCTTTGACAGCCAAGAGAGTGAGTGCCTCTTTGATACTAGCTTGCGTGTCACTATGTTGTCGCAGCGATGCTGCAGCAAACTTTTTTTTAGAAGAAAATAAGCCCAGATAAGCCATGGATCTCCTTGACAGCTGGTAATAAGATCCCCATAGAAGTAGTTGGGAATACCTGAATGAAAGTGGGGTTGTGGGGGCAGGATATCAATCAGAAGGGCTTAGTGATTACATGTGCCCCCTAGAGGGGGGGGGGGTAACCACAGTTTACACTGGGCACGAATGTTATCACGGGACTGAGGACTAAGGAAATGAAGTAAGTGCTGCACACTCTGGAAGCCTTGGAGGGCCCTGACACAGGCACACTAGACAACTGAGAAAAAGCTGACATCATCAGGGTTCCTTTGCGATACTACCTAATCAATAATGTATACTCCCCCATAAATGTTGACTCTCACCATGGATTGCAAAGCTGTCCTGTCTTTGTGAAATCCTTGTCCTGTTAACCAGAACCCTCACAGTGGTCCAGCGAGGTACAGAACTAGTTAGAATCTGTAACACTCCCAGGGACAGCAGTGGCAGAACTAGATGTGATGGCGCCAAGGTGGGGTACATAGAGCTCCAACAGTTTCATGGTTATCGCTACATTGCTAGAAATATGACTAAGCAGTTGTCAGGAAAAAACAAGAGTGGGTGCTGAGGGACTGACACCCACTCGGAAGCAGAAAGGTGGATAAGTGGTCAGACATGCTCTCACAAGGGGACCATGACCTGGGCTGTAGCAGAGGGAATGAGCATGAAATATCCACAGGGGAAAGCCCCCCTCCACCCGTCCAGGAGAGATCTCAAAGCATACCTTCACACCTCTACTAGACATCAAGAAGAAGCTAGAACAGATGATGCAGCAAAGTGTTATTCAGGAATGTAAAAGCTCATGGCTGACTCCAATATTTTTTGTGATGAAGAAGCATGGCACTCTCAGTTTTTGTACACACTATATGGGGTTGATTTACTAAAACTGGAAAGTGCAAGATCTGGAGCAGCTCTGCTGAGAAATGAATCAGCTTCCAAGTTTTCTGTATCAAAGCTTAGTTGAACAAGCTGAAATTAGACGCTGATTGGCTACCATACACGGTTGCACCAGATTTTGCATCCTCCAGTTTTAGTAAATCAACCTCTATGTGTCTGAATGCTGTTACCACAAGGGACTCTTATTTTCCACAGCCCAAGGAATCCCTTGCTTCCCTAGGACAGGCCAAATTGTTCTCCAGGTGGGTATTGGCAGATCCCCGTAGGCAAGGTAGCCTGGCAAAAGATTACTTTCATCAAACCCATGGGGTTGTGCCAGCTCAAAAAGATGTCCTTTGGGCTGATCAAAGCACGCACCATATTCCAGAGGACAATGGAACACTGCCTTTAGGACCTGTATAGTATCTTCATCTATCTAGCTATTCAGGGACCATTCTGCACTTGAGGATTTTTTGTGTTGCCCTGGTTTTAGCAGTATGGCCTTAAACGTAAACCCATAAAGTGCACCACTGGAGTAGGGGTGCCCACTACAGTGATTTCCAGCTTCTAGAGGGATCCCAGAGGTGTGGTATATGCTGGACCAATATAGCTATGTACAAAAATTCATACCTGGAATTCTACTTTAATTTTAATAGCGATCGCACCTCACACGTAAGGTTTTGTTAGGAACGTCAGAGTGAGAGCAATAATTCTAGCACTAGGCCTCCTGTTTAACTCTAAACTGGCAACCTGTAAAGGCTTCTAAAGCATTGCCTATGGATAATTTAATGTACTGTAGTTTGTCACCATTCCATGGTTGTGTGCAATATTAACGTGTGACATGCTAGGTATCTGTTTACTCAACGGAAACAAAAAAGTGTGGCGGAGAGCAGCGGGAGTCATTAGTTCCCGCTGCTGTCAGTCAAATCCTGTGCCAAGGGATCAGGGGGCAAGGCCGAGCCTTGCTTTCTGTGTCAATGAATACAGAAAGCTGAACTCAGGATTGAGCACACAGGTGTGCCACGATAGGAAGCGGCTTCCTATTGTGGCACATCAAGAAGAGGAGCCAGGAGCCCAGGTGGGGGACTCTAGAAGAAGAGGTTCAGAGCCACTCTGTGCAATTCCATTACACAGAGTAGGTAAGTATAAACATGTTTTAAAAAAGTACAATTTTAGACTTTAGAATCACCTAAAAGTGTATTTTTTCCTGAAAATTTGGGTTTCATAAACCGCTGCGCAAATATTGTGTAACCTAAAGAATGGCAACTAACACCATTATTCTCTTGAGCCTCTGCTTAAAGTTATATGTTTGGGGGTTCTAAGTAATTTTCTAGCAAAAAATACAGTTTTTTTGCGTATGTGAGAAATGTCAAAATTGGCCTGGTTTTGAATTGGTTAAAAAGGAAAAAGCCTCTTCTTTGTCACATATGCAAAACTTGATTTTTCATCTTGGATAGAGTAATGAAGGGTTATAACACCTGTCATTTTTTTTTGCCACCTGTGTCCCATTGGGAAGATTTACCTTCACTGTTCAATAGCCAAAATAAGAAGTGAGAAAATCTCTGCAAATTAAGGGAATTCCTTGGGGACCCCCCCCCCCCCAGTCATCAGAACTAGTTTCCCCATGGGAAGATTTCCCCTTTTTAACTTTTTTGGGGACAACCCAAAATTTTCCTTTACTTTCACTTTCAACGATAATGGTAAACAGGACAAATAGAGAGAATGAATCTCCCTAACAGTCACAGACTGCGATCATAACCTGACATGTGTCCCTTTCCACTGTGTGCAAAACTAAAAAAAAATGATTTGCCTTTAGTTATACACTATATTGCCAAAAGTATTGGGACACCCCTCCAAATCATTGGATTCAGGTGTTCCAATCACCTCCATGGCCACAGGTGTATAAAATCAAGCACCTAGGCATGCCGACTGCTTCTACAATCATATGTGAAAGAATGAGTCGCTCTCAGGAGGTCAGTGAATTTAAGTGTGGTACCGTGATAGGTTGTCACCTGTGCAATAAGTCCATCTGTGAAATTTCCTTGCTACTAAATATTCTACAGTCAACTGTTAGTGGTATTATAACAAAGTGGAAGCAAATGGGAATACCAGCAAGTCAGCCACGAAGTGGTAGGCCATGTAAAATGACAGAGTGGGGTCAGCGCATGCTGAAGCGCACAGAGTCAATAGCTAAAGACCTCCAAACTTCATGTCACGTACAGATTAGCACAACAGTGCATAGAGAGTAGTGATGGGCTGAACACCCCCTGTTCAATTCACAGTCAAACATTTGACCCTACCCAAAGTTCGACCGTGAACTCCGAACAGGAACAATTTACTGAGCAGTATCTTACCGAATATGAGTATGCAGTAAGATACCGCTCAGTTACTAAAATACTGCATGAGTTATATTATTAAGTCATGCGGTATTTCAGTAGTGAAACATTCATTCATGCTTCAGCTGTCATTGGGGTTCCCTGCTGACAGCTGAATGTCAAAGGAATTGTCGGCATTGTCCGACAAAAATTTTTTTCTAAAAATGGTGAGGGGTTCCCCCTCCCATCCATACCAAGCCCTTTGGGTCTGGTATGGATATTGAGGGGAACCCCGCACACCAACATTTTTAAAATAATGGCTTGGGCCCCCCCAAAATGCATACCAGACCCTTATCCAAGCATGCAGCCCGACAGGTCAGGAAAGGGGGGGGCGAGCGAGTGCCCCCCTCTCCTGAACCATACCAGGCCACATGCCCTCAACATGGGGGGGTGCTTTGGAGCAGGGGGCACTGAGCGCTGAGCAAACTGTTGGCGCTATATAAATTCTGTATAATAATAATAATGTTGATGGGGATAAGAGCTTCTTCCCCACAACCCTGGCCAGTAGTTGTGGGGGTCTGCGGGCAGGGGGTTTATTGGAATCTGGGAACCCCCTTTAACAAGGTGGCCCCCAGATCCCCCCCCCCCCCCATGTGAATGAGTATGCAGTACATGGTACCGCTACCCATTCACAAAAAAATAATAATAATATTATTAAAATATTCAGGAGACAGTCTTGACAAGTCCTTTATTAAATTACAAAAAAAAAAATGTTCCCCCGAAGTAGATCCAACATCAATCACGATGCCTGACACCACTGCCAACCCGAAAAAAGAAAAAAAAATGCGCTCAGCCCTTGATGCTGGCTCCCTCGGTCTGACAGCTGAACCGCGATGACCGTTCTTAAATAGGTTGATGACGTCACAAGGGGGCGAGATCACCCCTGCCCACTTGTGACATCATCATGCCCTGTGATTAGCCAAAGCATTGCACCTGACCTGTAGTCAGGTGCAATGCTTTGGCCAGTCACAATGCACTGTCAGGGTGCAGTGCATTGTGGGGCGCGGCAGGCGAACAGTGAACATGCAGCCCAACACTAGTAGAGAGTTTCATGGAACGGGTTTCCATGGCTGAGCAGCTGCATCCAAGCCTTACATCACCAAGTGCAATGCAAGGCGACAGATGCAGTGGTGTAAAGCACGTCGCCACTGGACTCTAGAGCAGTAGAGACGTGTTCTCTGGAGTGACGAATCACGCTTCACTGTCTGGCAATCTGATGGACGTGTCTGGGTTTTGCGGTTGCCAGGAGAACGGTACTTGCCTGACTGTATTGTGCCAAGTGTAAAGTTTGCTGGAGGGGGGATTATGGTGTGGGCTTGCTTTTCAGGGCTTGGGCTTGGCCTCATAGTTCCAGTGAAGGGAGCTCTTAAGGCGTCAGCATACCAAGACATTTTGGACAATTTCATGCTCCCAACTTTGTGGGAACAGTTTGGGGATGGCCCCTTCCTGTTCCAACCTGACTTGCCCTGATGATGAGTCTTGATCTCAACCTGATAGAACACCTTTGAGATGAATTAGAGCAGAGACTGTGAGCCAGGCCTTCTCTTCCGACATCAGTGCCTGACCTCACAAACGCACTTCTGGAAGAATAGTCAAACATTCCCATAGACACACTCCTAAACCTTGTGGACAGCCTTCCCAGAAGAGTTGAAGCTGTTATAGCTGCAAAGGGTGGGTCAAGTCAATACTGAACCCTACGGACTAAGACTGGGATGCCATTAAAGTTCATGTGTGTGTAAAGGCAGTTGTCCCAATACTTTTGGCAATATAGTGTACTTTAAGTCGCCTCATTCTAGAAACGTACAGGTTTGTCCAAAATAAAGGTGAAGCACTTTTATTTTAATATATTAACAATGCTATCCTAATAAATAACCGCAAATTTCATGTCCGGGGCTGCATTTTAGGACCCGTATATTACCCAAGTTAAAGTGGCTCTAAAGGCTGACTTTTTTTACCTTCATGCTTGAAGGTAAGAAAACTTGTGTGTGCTGCTCCCCCCCAATACTCTCCTGAGCTCCCTCTCGATCCAGTGATCTGCACGAGAGCCTCATCAGGTCTCTCATTTTTCAGTGACTGAGACACAGCAGTGAAAGCCATTGGCTTCCACTTCTGTCAATCACAGCCAGTGAGCCAATGAGGAGAGAGCAGGGGATGGGGTTGGCGGGGCTCAGCCATTGCTGTATGTGTTTTATAGGTGCATAGAGCGGGGCTCGGTGACGCACACTCACCAGTGCTATTGGGGGCACTGGTCAAGGAGGAGGAGCCAGGAGCGCCGGTAGAGGACCTGAGAAGAGAAGCATCGGGGTTGCTCTGTGTAAAACCATTGCCCAGAGCAGGTAAGTATGATGTATTTGTTACTTAAAAAAAACCAAAAAACACAAAGCTTTAATATCACTTTATTCACTACTGCTGTAGATTCTCCCCTCTCTTTACAAAAGTTTATATAGAGATCAGTATGACACAAGGCAAATTTGTGCTGTTTGTTGAAGACAGACTGTAGAATTTTAAAGGCTTATAAATACATATAAAGAGCGCCACTGAAGGCAAGTTGTTACCAGTGGGTGTTAGTGTATTTAAAGCTACTGTATGTTTCTTTTAATAACACACATAATTACATACAGAATCATACAGAATATACATGAGAGCAGCCAAATTTGCTCACTGCATATGCAGATACTGATTCCTGCTTAGAAGTGATGTACTGTGCTTGTTTCTAGCTGATCATCTTATTGCACCTGAAAATCTGCTAGTTAAGGCTCCATGCACACTAGCGTTTTTTTAAGCTCATAAAGCGCTGGATAAATAGTTTTTTTAGTAGCGTTTGGAAGCGCTTAGGAGCGTTAGCATTTTTTCTGCTGTAAAAACGCTCCAAAAAAACTCTACAAAAACAATTTTTTTCTGCTCCTTTACACTGAAGCTTAAAAAATGCTAATAGCCTAACGTAGTGTGCATAGACACATAGGATAACACTATTTAGCTTCTAGGAGCAGAAAAAATACTAATAGCTTCTACGAGCTTAAAAAACGTTAGTGTGCAAGGAGCCTTAGAGTGAAGTAGAGAGTTTTTTATTTTCCATAAAATTTTGTGAAATTTCACAATTTTGGAAATATGCATTGGAGTCAAAGGGAAGGTGACATTTACTGTAGGTGTTTTTTGGTGTTTTACAAGAATTACATTTGTTTTAAATAATTTCTGAGGGTTGTGAAAGCTCCTTTCAACTATCTGGATGTGTTCTTTTGACAAAAAACTCTTTATTAGATTCATCATTTTACATTTCTTTCACAGAAAGAAAAAACAGACAGTGGGGGGGAAAAAGCAGAAAAACCACCCTAAGTACACCCCCAAAACACACACACTCTCTAAATAAGAATAGGTATAGTTTTTTTCAAGAATGACAAAATTTTGTCTCCCTTTGTCAAAAATTCATAGGTAGAGAAATCTGTAATCGCTGAAAGCACTCCACCTTTTTGTAATGTCTATCAAACAGGGTTGTTTGAAAACAACAGATCTATTTGCAGTTTCTAATGACATGAAACACTCTTTTTGACAAGGATTGTCACTGATTGCTGCTTTTTCTTTTGTTATTGGCAAGAAAAAGGTACCTTTACAGCCAAAATAATGTGTGATTAATATTTCCATTTATTTACACATGATAAGACAATGATAGGTCAGCTTAAACAAAAAATGTTTAAAAGATAATGAAATTGTGTGTTTACAACCCTCTTATTAGGCAGATTAATGAATTGGCAAGTTAGCATTTTAATTATATTCTGATTATATAGGAGAGGATTACATTTATAGGTTAATTACATTGTTAATTAAATTATGTTGGGTAATAGGTTGATCTGCTAATCTGTTTGATGTATCAGTTGATAGTTTCATTGCTTAGTGTATTAATGCATTATTAATCAAATGAACATATCACTATTTGAGTGTAAATTGATTTGTTTAATCTATTAATGGTTTTAGGTTATTATATATAGGCAAATTTATTATATAGTTCATTGACTTATTTGCTATATTAGCTTATGTGATTAGTTAATTGTATTGAGTACTGATTTCCTCATCATCAGTTAATTTGTTATTAATTGATTTGATTTATTTTTAGGGTAATATACTGAGTACTGTACAAGTATATATGAAGTTATTAAAGTGTATATATAGTTATTTTTTCTTTTCTTTTCTTTTCACTTCCTGTCTAAAGATGCAACACGAAATGAAGAGAAATCAATACAAAGTGAGGGTAATTTCCCTCTTAAACAGTTGTGAATAGAACAAATATCATCATTGGAAGTTTTACCCTTCACCTCCGGCAACAGCTGTAAAATTTAGCATTTCCCATCACTGGTCACCAGGAGAAATTGAGATGCTGACTCTCCCCAGGAGGCATAGTGATAGCAGTAGAAATCTGAGAGGGGTTTTAGGCTTTCCCCACTCTATCCTAAAGCAAAAGAGTTTTAGCTGATTGGTTAGTTGAGTTGGTGTCTGGGTGATTTCACATTATATATATAGCCAAACCTCCTATTAGTTTTGGATGGAGTGGGGAGGGATTAGAATCCCGTTTTAATGCTGTCGGGGGCTCAGTTATTTATTTAAGGTGATTATATAGCGCCGTCAATTTACGCAGCGCTTTACACCTATACACCCTGTTCCAAATTATTATGCAAATTATATTTTTCTCATTTACTTAAATAATTGATGTAAATAACAGACAGCATAATTCTCATGTTATCAGCTATTAATCTCCCTAGTGGTCTGATTATGTCCATATTTCTGTGCTCAAAGCGGTACATTTTTTTGCATGGAAATAGGTATTTTTTTTATTGTAGGCCTGTAATTTTTAGGAATAACTCACTGAAATCTGTCCGAACAAGAATCTAGTAAACATCCCGGGTATGTTAAAATTTGAAACACTAAATCATAAATTATAATTTCATAAATAATCATAAAAAATAATAATATAATAATAAATTTAATTCAATAATATAATCAAACCAAAAACACTGAAATTTGAAATAGAGCGCCAAGTTCGCACATCACTGAGCTCAGTCGCAGAATCGTTTTCAGTGTCTGATAACGAATTTCCCCACGAAACGTTATCACTCAATTCTGCAAGTGGTTCTAATTTACTATTGTTGTTCTATAGCTGGTCTAAAACCGATTTTGACCTAAAGGGACGCTTTTTGGACGCCATGGACGTTTCTCAGTTTCCAGGCAGAAAGAAAATGCAGGTAGGGCACAGGACAAAGCACTCGAGACAAAATGTATGTGAAATGGTTTGATACAGTAATGTTATACTATGTGATTTTAGTGTATTTAGTGAATGTCACTTTTTGTCATTTTCAAATTTCCCGCTGGTTCCGTCCCCCGTACGTCCCGAAGTCGCAGGGAACGGAACCCAGAAGACAGATGCCGGCATCCGCCAGATTACATTGCCGGAGACACTGCAGGAGGGACATCGTGGGAGCGCAGGACAGGGTAAGTGCAGAACAGATGCCGGAGCAGCGCCGCATGGTAAGCCCGAGTGTAGCTCGGGGTTACTGCTTTTGGTACTGAAACTTCACCCTGAGCTACACTCGGGAATACCGTCAGGGAGGCTACGAGTACAATTCAAATTTTATTGAACAAACCTCCTAATGATAACAGTATTTTTTTTAAACATAAAACACTTGCAATGCACTGTTCCAAATTATTACACACAGTAAGTTTCAAAACACTTTATAGGTTGTAAAGAACTGAAAATTGTCATTTGTTGTGTTTGCAGCATATTTACTGAAATCAAAAGCTATTTCAATCAAACCTTTAACAACATTTTAACTTTTTAAGCATTTTAACAGGTCACGTTACTTTTTAATAGGACCCCTTATTTGATAGCAGCTTCACAAGTCTTGCATCCATTGAACTTGTGAGTTTTTGGACAGTTTCTGCTTGAATTTGTTTTCAAGATGTCAGAATAGCCTCCCAGAGCTGCTGTTTGGATGTAAACTGCTTCCCACCGAAATAGATATTTTGCTTGAGGATGCTCCAAAGGTTCTCAATAGGATTGAGGTCAGGGGAGGATGGAGGCCACACCATGATTTTCTCTCCTTTTATCCCCATAACAGCCATTGATGCAGAGGTATTCTTTGCAGCATGAGATGGTGCATTGTCATGCATGAAGATGATTTTATTACGGAAAACATAGTTCTTCCTTCTGTACAGGGAAGAAAGTGGTCAGTCATAAACTCCACATACTTTGCAGAGGTCATCTTTACACCTTCGGGGGCTCTAAAGGGACCGACCCGCTCTGTTCCCATGATTCCGGCCCAAACCATGACTCCACCACTGCATTGCTGATGTCGCAGCCTTGTTGGAACAGGGTGGCCGTCCACCAACCATCCACTACTCTATCCATCTGGACCATCCAGGGTTGCACGGCACTCATCAGTGAACAGGACTGTTTGAAAATTAGTCTTCATGTATTTTTCTGCCCAATGCAGCCGTTTCTGCTTGTGAGCATTGGTTAGTGGTGGCCGAATAGAAGGTTTATGCACAGTTGCAAGACTCTGGAGGACCCTAAACCTTGATATCCGTGGGACTCCAGAAGCACCAGCAGCTTCAAATATCTGTTTGCTGCTATGTAATGGTATTTTAGCAGCTGCTCTCTTGATCCGATGCATGGATCTGGCAGAAATCTTCCTCAATGTGCCTTTATCTGCACGAACCCGTCTGTGCTCTGAATCAGCCACAAATCTCTTAATAGTGCGATGATCACGCTTAAGTTTTTGTGAAATATCTAATGTTTTTATACCTCGTCCAAGGCATTGAACTATTTCACTCTTTTCGGCAGCAGAGAGATCCTTTTTCTTCCCCATATTGCTTGAAAATGGTGCTCTACTTAATAATGTGGAACACCCTCCTTTAGTAGTTTTTACTTAAATTGGGCTCACCGGCCAATCTAATTATCACAGGTGTCCGAGATTGTTTTCAGTGATCAAAAGAGCCCTGACAAACAATGCCGTCCATGAGTTAAACTGAAAAACAAAATTTTTAATCTTTGTGACACTTAAATAGAATTTGCATAATAATTTGGAACGCGGTGTATATTGTACATTCACATCAGTCCCTAACCCTCAAGGGGTGTACAATCTAAGGTCCCTAACTTACATTCATACACATACTAGGGACAATTTAGACAGGAGCCAATTCACCTACCAGCATGTCTTTAGAGTGTGGGAGGAAACCGGAGTACCCGGAGGAAACCTATGCAGGCACAGGGAGAACATGCAAACTCCAGGCAGGTGGTGCCATGGCTGGGATTCAAACCAACGACCCTAGTGCTGCCAGTTAGATAGATTTGACCTCACTTCCTTACCTGGGGACAACCATTTCACCAGACAGGAAGTGAAGAAACCTCTACAACAGCAACCAAGACAAAAGTACAAATGCTTTTTTTAAGATCAAAACCCATGTAAGATCAAAACCCATGTCAGCTTTTTATTGTTGTCTTTTCCTTTTCACAGATTTCCCCTTGCTTCCTTTTCGGTAAGAAGTTGAAACCCAAAACAGGTAAAAAGGGGAAATCTCTCCCCTGGATAAGTAAATTTGACAATGTCTTTTTTAAAAGTTATATTAGCTATAGACACTTTAAACACTTTGAAAGGAATGTATGAGGGTTAATTTACTAAAGGAAAATAGCCTGTTCACTCTGCAAGGGAATTTATCCCAGAGCTTAATGAATATGGTGAAGTTTCGCTTTGTAAAGAATACCCAATCACATCCAAGGAAAATTTAAAAAACAGCATTTTTTGCATACAATTAGATCAGTGTTTCTCAACAGTTTCAGTCAAGGGACCCTTTAAAATTATGGACAATCCCATGTCACCCCATTATAAAATGTTGAAAACTATTCTGCACACATACACAAATATAGTACACCCAATGTTGGAGATGATTTATTCTTCCAAAGCAAATACACCTTTGTACACTGGTAGCGACTATTATTCCAGTGTGTCTCTCTCATTTTCTCTCCCTCGCTCTCCTAATGTGACCCCAGTGCTGACAGAGAGGGACAGGGGCAAACAAGGATGGTGTGCATGATGTCCTCCTTATCAACTGATGATGCCATTGGCTGTTAGGATGTAGGCAACTAGAAGGTCATAAAAGTGCACAATGAAAACCTGTGGCTTTGTGTACTAAAAGGCAGGCTTGTTCCACCTGCTGGCATGTATACAATTTTTGGCCAGTTTTTAAGCATTTTACCAAGGCACCCCTGATGAAGCCTAAAGGCATTCCAGGGTGCCTAGGCATCCTCGTTGAAAAAGACTGGATTAGATGATGGAATTCAGCAAAGCTTCACCTCATTCATTAAGCTCTGGGAAAGATTATCTTGCAAAGTGAACAGACTATTTGCATGTAGTAAACTGACCCTTATTTTTTTGTTTATTATTGTTCATGATGTTCATGAATAAAATATATATATATATATATACTATATGTATATATATATATTTATTTGTATACTTTATATTAATAAATTAATATGAAATATAACATTTCACATATTTTATACTTTAGTCTTAGCTACTTTGCTGGAAAAAAAGTTTTATTTGCAGAGCTAAATAAATAATCTCAACTCATGATATAGAGAAGTGACTCCTCCCCTTCCCTGCTTGTTTCCTATAGTTCTGCACAGATTTTCAGCTAGTGAGAGACAAGGGTAACAGTGTCTACTATGCTCTCCCTTTTTGTACACAACCCATAACACTCTGTGACACCAGTGTCATGAATGCACCCTGTAGTAGATTAAAAACCCATAAAACGCAAGTTTAACTTGACGTAACATGAAGTTAAACTTAAATTTACAAACGTAAAACAGTAGAATTGACTTTACAAAGTATTTTATAGCTTTTCTTTAAGGTTTTACCTAATAAAAACATTAGTTTACAACATTGTACAATATACTTACTCCTTGATGAATATTCCAGGTATTAGGGTAATACTGAGCTATGCAAAAACAGTATACAATCAGAATATCAGACATGTAAACACACCAAAATGTACACTACTAACACCAAGCTTTATAAGATAATAAAATACCCTGGTAGTGAGTAAAGCACATGTTTGGAGTATTCTATACATAGGTGAGTTATTTGTTTCACACTATAACACAATGGAACTTTAAAAAAAAAAATATTTTTTTATATTTGTCACATAAAGTAAATTGAGAACAACAATATAGGAAAAGCCTGGAATGCTTTCTGTTATAGATGGAAACATTTTCTGAGGATATGTTAATGCCTCCTAGATTGTAAGCTCCAAGGAGCAAGGGCACTGTATTGTTGCTGTATTGTCTCCGTTATATTGTAAAGCGCTGAGCAAACTGTTGGCGATATATAAATCCTGTATAATAATAATAATAATAATAATAATAATAACAATCTGCTGTGAACTATGATGTGAGTCAAAAGTAAAATCGAAAATGTGCATAGTGTATATACCATATATATAATGTGTATAGTGCAGATACCAGTTAAAAGGAAAGTATATTGTATTTTCTGTGCACACATATTTTGGGTAGTTATTGCAGTATTACCTTAAAGACATATTAAATGTAAAATTTTGCAGGCATGCTGCTCCATATTTTGCTGTTTGTTAACCACTTGCCATCTGCCTGCTGTTTATAAACGGCAGGGCGGTGGCACTCTAGGGGCGAGTTGCCGTTCATAAACGCACCTGCCATTTCTAGCTGCGCACGCTCCCTGGGAGTGCGCAGCACCACGATCCGGTGCCCGCTGTGTCCTCCGGACACAGTGAAACAACGATCGTCGGACGGACCTCTGTACGAGGTCCCAATCATGTGATCACTGATAGGCCAATCAGTGATCACATGCAAAGTAGTAAGCAAGATGTCACTTGTGACATCATTGCTTACTACGTGTGAAATCTGTGAATGATCACAGAGGTCCCATGGTACAAAGCTATTCACAACAGCCTTGTACCATGTGACAAGCTGTGACCAATCACAGCTCACTCAGTAGTTCTCAATGGCTGCAAGAATGCAGACAGAGAGAAAGAGAAATTATTGCTTTTACATCCTATATGGATGTAAAAGCAATCACTGTAAAAAAAAAAAAAATCTTCATCACCCCTCACAAGTAGTACAGTGTCACCATGTACTGCTAGGGTGACAGTATGTAAAAAAAACAAAACAAAACATAAATAATAATTTAAAAAAATTAAATAAAAATGTAAAAAAAAAGTTTAAAAACTATAATTTTTGGTTATAAACTAATTCGGCTTATTTTTTTTTTTTTTTACTAAAAAGATAACGGAATACATTTCGGCCAAGATTTATGATGAAAGATTATTTATTTGCAAAATTTTATAAGAAAAACACTTTTTTTCACAATTTTTGGACATTTTAATTTACATAGAATAAAAATCCCAGTGGTGAATAAATACCACCAAAATAAAGCTTTATCTGTCTCAAAAAAATGGTAAAAAATTCATATGGGTACAGTGTTGCATGACCGTGCAATTGTCATTCAAAGTGTGATAGTGCTGAAAGCTGAAAATTGCCCTGGAAAGGAAGGGGCTAAAAGTGTCTGGACAGGAAGTGGTTAAATGCAGCGTACTGACAGCAGCCTTTATGTTCTTGTCTCATGGGGTAAACGACATGTAAAAAGGTTTTTGAACAGATCCATATATGTCAAATAAATGGCAACAGCCAATTTTATTCTTTTTGCAACATTAGCAGCATTTGCAGCATTAAATAACTTGGGCAATAAAACAAAACACACAAAAACATAGCCTGTCTTGCTCCACATTGGGGTTGATTTACTAAAACCGGAGCGTGCAAAATCTGGTACAGCTCTGCAGAGAAACCAATCAGCTTCTAGGTATTTTTTAACATGTTGAAGTTAGACGCTGATTGGTTACCATGCACAGCTGCACATGATTTTGCACTCTTCAGTTTTAGTGAATCAACCCCATGAAGTCTTTTTCTTGCAGGAAATTTGTCTTTGTGACCAGGTGATTTTAGCCGTATTAGTGCACTTGCAACAGCAACAATTAAGTTTTTTATTTGCACTAATATACAATTTTTCTGGACAAGCTTTCGGGGTATGTCCCCTTCAACAAGATCCAAGCAGTACTAATACACAAAGTTTTAGCAGAATTTAGCAGCAATTTTTTACTCATTGTCCAACAGTTTTATGACCCCCTCTGTCATCTCTCTCCCCAGCCTATAGCTCTCCCTCTGTCTTATCTCACTACCTATCCTAGTTTTATTACCATAGTTGTGTACATTTGTTTATATGTATGGGGGTTTTTTTTGGGCAGGGGGTCCCCCCCTCCAGAGATAGTCTTTTTTTAACATTCTGCTAAAACTTTGTGTATTAGTACTGCTTGGGCCTTGGAGAATGGGACATGCCCCAAAAGCTTGTCCTGAAAAATATGTTAGTGAATATAAAAAAAGTATCACCGACAGTACTGAATTCTTTGCGAACAGATCTCCAAAAAGAGTATTTCTAGCTTGTTAAAGCTGCCGTCACTTGGTATTTCTTCATAGAGCCATGTGCAGGTTTGTGTTTAGGGAGCCCTGTGAAAGCAACTGCCTCCTCTGTAAAGAACAATTATATCATCCTTTTCATTCAAACTTGCTTCCCCAGTGGTTATCTCACAGAAGATATTTGTAAAGATGTCCATAGATAGATACAATTTCAAATAAAAATCTTAGGAAAATTCATATGAAAATTCTCAAAACAATCTCAGAACACTTGAATGTCATTCGAAAGATATTTTTGGTTTTAGAATTTTGATTTTTGGAATGAATGGACTTTACTAAAAGAGAGCCACATACACTGTTAGAAATTTGTTCATTCGAAAAAAAAAATTTCATCCTGTTCCTTTGAATTTTCTCATCACTGAGGTCTAAAACAAACATCAATTTGACTTAACTAATGATTAGAAACACAAACTTTCTTAGAACATTCTTTTTTCAAAGAATTTTTGCTCAAATTCTACCCAACTATGGCCAGTTTTAATTAGCCACTAGAGACAAAGTACTTTAGCTACTAAAATGACTCCAGCTAAAAGCTTAGCAGCTATCAACCACAAAAGGAGTTGATCTCATTGAATCAGCCAATTTATAACAATAAAGCTCAGCCATTGTATTGCACTGCAAAGCAGGAAGCAGAGCCTGAGTTTATATTCAGTAAATTAGAATGATCTCATGCAGTAAGGATAAGCAGGAGAGGAAATGTTGTTAGAAACGTGCAGTAATACCTGTTATTAAAAAAAAAGTAACAAGTAAAATGACAACAAAGTGCAATCTTTGCTCCATTCCCCCATGCTGTTTAGTAAAAGAGCACCTAAACACTTACTATGGCCTGGAGCACTTACCTGCGGATTTCCGCTACTTCTGGCCTAAATCCGCCGGTGAGCGACTGGAAATGATAGAGGTGGGGCACTGATTGGCTGCTCAGGTAGAGTCATTACTGTCATATGTTACAAGATATAGGGCTGGGCAGCACAGTGGCTAAATGGTTAGCACTTCCACCAGGCAGTATTAGGGTTAAATCCCAGCCATGGCACCTCCTGCCTGGAGTTTACTTGTTCTCCCTGTGCCTGTGTGGGTTTCCTCGGGGTACTCTCGTTTCCTCCCACACTCCAAAGACATGCTGGTAGGTGAATTGACTCCTGTGTAAATTGGCCCTAGTATGTGTATGTATGAATGTGAGTTAGGGACCTTAGATTGTACACCCCTTGAGGGTTGGGGACTGATGTGAATGTACAATATATGTATGTAAAGTGCTGTGTAAATTGACGGCACTATGTAAGTACCTGAAATAAATAAATTTGTTTAACATTATAATATCAAAAGGTTTTGTAAACTGGTAACCTCCTACCACATAACTAAAATGAACTAAACTTAGATGGATAGATAGTCAAGTAGTAGAACCAAATCTGATGTCAAAACCTGGCCAGGCTCTATGGAGTCAAGGAAGATTTTCTGCTTTTGACATATGCTCTTATGGCCAGTTTCCGAATACGCTTTTGCTTACAGTTCACACCACACGCAGTTCTGGTGCAGTTTGCCATGTTCCAGTATGGTTCTGTGCAGAAAACAATGCAGCATGTTCTACTTTTTTTTCTGCACCGGAAACTGACTGGAACTGACTGCACTAGAGTGAACCAGGGCAATTGGAATACATGCAAAACACTGCATGCATTTTTGATGCAGAAAAAACTCACACGGGACTGCATCTGGTGTGAACTAGCCCTAAGGGACGGTTCACACTAGAGACGTGGTCCAGATGCGTTCCAGATGCATTTTTGCATGAGCGTTTTTGGCGCATTCCAGTGCGGTTTTAATGCATCTTTGACGCGTTCCAGTTTTTTTTTTGCATTCCAGTTAATTTTTTCCCCTCTTTTTCTTCAATTTAAATAGGGACATGTGCGTTCCAGTGCATTTTTGGTGAGTTCCAGTGCATTCCGGTGCGTTTTATATGTGTGTTACCACAGTACAGTTCTGTGCAGGAAAAATGCAGCCTGTTCTACTTTTTTTTTCTGTAACCGGAACATACTGGAACTGCAAGCACTGAACTATGCCATTGACAACCATATAACCTACTTTCTGTGCATTTTGGATGCAGAAAAAAAGCAACTAAAACACATGTAGTGTGAACTGGCCCTTAAAGTGTATATCTGAGCAAAAGAAAAAAAAACAAATTCATTACATCTATGCAATACATGCACATCTCCCATGTTTGGTCTGTAATGGCAAGTACGTAAAATACCTGTTGGTTTACCATAAGTTCAGTGAGCTCCTTACTTCCTTGTTTATTTCTTCTCTCCTGAAGTTATAAATGAGGAGAAGGAGGGGTTCCGTAGTCCAGCAGAGAATAAAAGGCAGGGCTGACAACTCTGTAATGTAGATAAAAGCACAACAGCCAGACAACTAGCATTTTAGAAGGAGATGAATAATGTTAGCACACATTTCTATCATAACAATAAGGGGTTTATTTACTTAAGCTGGTTCACTCAGAATCTGGTGCACCTGTGCATGGTAGCCAATCAGCTTCTAACTTCAGTTTGTTCAATTAAGCTTTAGCAATAAAACCTGGAAGCTGATTGGTTTCTTTCCAGAAATGCACACGATTCTTAGTGAACCGGCTTTAGTAAATAAACCCCTAAATGTTTGTACAGTAACTTCTTTACGTGCTTTGATTTATATATATGTCACTATGGGGCTAGTTGTCCAATTTCAGTCCTATGAAAATCTTCTTATAACTTTATAAAACTAGAATAAAAAGGGTTGCCTTATTCATAACTTCACACACTTGTCCTTCCTTGTGAAAGAAAATGGGCAGGTTTTACGCTTTAGCATTCAAAAATATCAAATTATTAAATTATTTACATTAATTACAACAACCATCATTAAATTATACCTAAAGGCAAAACTTTTTTTACGATTTTGAGTGGAGAGGGATTAGATCACCTGTCAGTTTTTATTGTTCGACACAGTCGACCACCCCCTCCTCCTCAAAAAACTACACTCCCTTGGCCTCAGAGATTCTGCTCTCTCCTGGCTCTCATCCTACCTGTCACAATGCTCTTTCAGCGTTACCTATAATGCTACCACCTCCCCCTCACTCCCCCTCTCTGTTGGGGTCCCTCAAGGCTCTGTCCTCGGGCCCCTTCTCTTCTCCATCTACACCTCCTCCCTTGGCCAACTCATGCACTCTCACGGCTTCAACTACCACCTCTATGCCAACGACACACAAATCTATCTCTCAACCCCCCACCTCACCCCCTCAGTCTCTGCCCGAATCACACACCTACTGAGCGACATATCAGACTGGATGTTGCTCCACTTCCTTAAACTGATCCTCTCCAAAACTGAGTTTCTTGTCTTCTCCCCAGCCGGGACACCACCCCCCATTGACTTCTCCATCACATCCAACAACGCCACCATCAAACCCGCCCCACAGGCCAGAGTACTTGGTGTCATTCTGGACTCCAACCTATCCTTCCAGCCCCAAGTCCAATCTTTAACAAACTCGTGCAGACTCCACCTCCGCAACATCGCCAAAATCCGCACGTTCCTAACCCCAGAAACCACTAAACAGCTCATCCACTCCCTCATCATGTCACGACTCAATTACTGCAACTCCCTCCTCACTGGCCTGCCTCGCCACTGGCTATCCCCGCTTCAGTCGATCCTGAATACGGCTGTCAGAATCATTCACCTTTCCAACCGCTCCATCTCCGCCACCCCCCTCTGCCAATCCCTCCACTGGCTTCCAATTGCGCAACGGATCAAATTCAAAATCCTAACACTGATGTACAAAGCTGTCCACCGTACTGCCCCGCACTACATCACTGACCTAATATCCAAGTACCGCCCAGCACGCACACTCCGTCCTCACAAGACCTCCTTCTCTCTAGTTCCCTGGTCTCCTCCTCCCATGCCCGCCTCCAGGACTTCTCCAGGGTGTCACCCATCCTCTGGAACTCCCTGCCCCAACCCATCAGATTATCACCTACTCTCCTCTCCTTTAGGCGCACCCTGAAAACCCATCTCTTCAGGGAAGCCTACCCCACCCCCTGCTAACTTGCCGACCTCCTCCACTCTTCCTACCACCCCATCCCCCACAGCTATCTCCTCCTGTACCACTATCCCCTCCCTCCTAGATTGTAAGCTCGAAAGAGCAGGGCCCTCAATCCCCTCATGTTTTGCATTGTATTGGTATTGTTCTGTCACATGTTCTGTCCCCCTTTGTCATGTACAACGCTGAGCGAACCATTGGCGCTTTATAAATACTGTATAATAATAATATTTGTTGTCTGTGTCTCTGTTAAGGAGATTCGTCCTCTCTATTTGGGGAAATCTTCCAATGGGGACACTAGTTCTGGTGACCTGGGGGTCCCCAAGGGATTCCCTTAATTTACAAGGATTCCCTCTTACTTCCTGCTTGGCTATGGGACAAGTAAATGGAAATCACCAAAATAGGACACAGATGGCAAAATAAAAAAAAATCTAACAAGTGTTATAACATCCCCTTGAGCTATCAAAAATGAAAAAAAAATGTTTTGCCTATGATTCTACTTTAATACAATGTTTTTTTCTGTTTTAATTTTTTTTTAACTTTTTTTTACAGTTTCTTCTCTTGTTTGTGTGTTAAAATGTAAAAAGGTAAAATAAATCAATTTTGAGCATGATATTGACCCCCTCTTAACAAATCACACCTCTTAACATACTTAGATTGTTGTATTTAAATAGAGAAAATTGTCAGTGATGTAAAGGAAAAATATCACAAAGCAATGGGACCTCAGGGTACTTTGAAGTACAACTTTTAATTCTCCATTTATAAGTCTAAGAAAAAAAAATGATTTTAAATTCAATATCAGCAGTTTTTCTTTTATTACATATGCACTAGTCATTTTCTGTTCTGTTCTAGTTGTCTCCAGCAAAATCTAATTAATTAAATTTTTCCAATTTTTAAAGATTTTCTTCAGTTTACTGAATTTAAAATGTTGCTGATAATTAGCAAATATTGCTCTGATCTATTATTTTCAGTGGTAGGAAACTATAGAAAGAGATTTTTTTCTCATAATGGAGTACATTATTCTGTTTTGACTTTTGTACTTCATATCAGTATCACAAATACAATGTTAAAAGTTTATAAATTAATAAATTAGAGGAAAAATTTGGATTTTGCACTGACATCTATCAACCTGTAGGGAAGTTCAAAGCAATTATTTTTGCAAAGTCGTAGCTCAACCCAGTTTTCCCCAATACACAGACATAGTTTTCAAAGATATAGACACTGATAGTCAATGATGGTTAAAGTAACTAAAGCCAAAACTTTTTTTTAGTTTTGGATAGAATGAAGAGCGGTTTAGTACACATATCAGTCTGTATTGCTGCGTGTGCTCCCATTAGGGAGATCCTCCCTCTCTATTTGTCCTGTTTACCATTATATTTGAAATTGAAAGTAAAAGAAACCCTAAATTTTGGGTTTTCCCCAGAAAAGTAAGAGTGGGGAAATCTTCCAATGGGGATGCTAGTTCTAGTGACCATGGGTCCCCAAGGAATTTCCATAATTTGCAGAGATTCTCACTTACTGTTTTGGCTATGGGACAGGAAGAGAAGGTATGTCTCCCCAATGGTACACAGAAGGCAAAATGTTCTGACGATGTGTTATAACCCTCCCTTACTCTATTCAAAATGAAAAAAATTGCCTATAGTCTACTTTCAGAGGTGTTTAAAGGTCTAAAGAAATTCTAAAGCAAACCATTGTTCTAAATTGTTTATTGAAATTGAAAAGCACCTGTCATACTTTTGTGAAAGAACTTTCAAACTGAATTTTGTTTTAGTGAACTGCTTGAAAAGCAGTTGTTTGTTTGCAACATTGTTAGCAATGATACACTAGGGAGAAATTGGGTCATTTTTTTTTTCAACCCAGGGCTTTGCAAAAGCAGATCAATAATTCAATGTAAACCATATAGGCTGTAGAGTCTTCCCTTTCCAGTCATGTAAAAACCAAATTCCTGTTCTCTTTAAATACTCATTCATGTGCAGCTGCTTTGCACATGGATAATTGAAGTGAGCATAATTTTTTCTCTGAAGATTCTCAATTCATTTAGTAAATCAGACCCAATAGTCTTATTGGGATCTCCTTTCAGGGATTGCCTTTAGGTGAACCCATAAAAACTAATTTCTTCAGGGAGGCCTATGCTACCTCCACCTATAGATGGATCAAAATTTGTTTGGTTCAGCAAGCGCCACCTGATTTTCAATCCATTAGTTTGTTTGCGCTTTTGTTTTGTATTTTTCTATCAGCTGGCAGTTATTACCTACCGTATTTGCCGGCGTATAAGACGACTTTTTACCCCTTGAAAATCTTCTCAAAAGTCGGGGGTCGTCTTATACGCCGGTATACGGCATACTGACACTTTTTAGGGGGGCGGCGCGTTGCCGCCGCCGCCCCCCCCCCTTCTCCCAATGGAAGGGACACTAAGTACAGGGGTGGGCAGCGGCTGTTTCTTACCTGGTTCCGGTCCCACGACGATCCGGTCCAGGAAGCGCGGCTGCGCCTTCAGTTCGGCCACTGGATGTTCGTGCGGCTGCTCGGCTCCGCCTCCTCACCAGTGATTGGCCGCCAGAACTGTAGCTCAGGAAAGGCACACAGGCGGCCAATCACCGGCGAGGGGGTGGAGCCGAGCGGCCCCGCGAAAATCGAGTGCAGGACCAGCAGGTAAGTGGTCAGTGTAGAGGTGCTGCTGCAACCACATATGCTGGCTGCAGCAGCACCATACTAGAACAGGGTCAGCAAGTGTCAGTGGGAGGAATAGTGCCCCATCATTGGTGTCACTGATACCAATGATGGAGCACTATTCCTCCCACTGATACCAATGATGGGGCATTATTCCTCCCACTGACACCAACGATGGGGCACTATTCCTCCCACTGACACCAACGATGGGGCACTATTCCTCCCCCCCACTGACATCAACGATGGGGCACTATTCACCCCCCCCCACTGACACCAATGATGGGGCACTATTCCACCCCCCACTGACACCAATGATGGGACACCATTCCTCCCACTGACACCAATGTTGGGACACCATTCCTCCCACTGACACCAATGATGGGGCACTATTCCCCCCACTGATACCAATGATGGGGCACTATTCCCCCCACTGATACTAATGATGGGGCACTATTCCTGCCACTGATACCAATGATGGGGCACTATTCCCCCCACTGATACTAATGATGGGGCACTATTCCTCCCACTGACACCAATGATGGGGCACTATTCCTCCCACTGACACCAATGATGGGGCACTATTCCCCCCACTGATACCAATGATGGGGCACTATTCCCCTCACTGATACTAATGATGGGGCACTATTCCTGCCACTGATACCAATGATGGGGCACTATTCCCCCCACTGATACTAATGATGGGGCACTATTCCTTCCACTGACACCAATGATGGGGCACTATTCCTCCCACTGATACTAATGATGGGGCACTATTCCTGCCATTAATGCCAATGATGGGGCACTATTCCTGCCACTGATACCAATGATGGGGCACTATTCCTGCCACTGATACCAATGATGGGGCACTATTCCTCCCACTGATACCAATGATGGGGCACTATTCCTGCCACTGATACCAATGATGGGGCACTATTCCTGCCACTGATACCAATGATGGGGCACTATTCCTGCCACTGGTGTGCATTGGAAGAGGGGTAGTCTTATACGGCGAGTATAGCTCAAACACTAAATTTTAGCAGGAAAAGTAGGGGGGTCGTCTTATACGCCCAGTCGTCTTATACGCCGGCAAATACGGTATTTGTATTTCTTGACCTTCCCTTTTACATTGTAAGCTCTTGTTAGCAGGACTATAAATGTCTATTAAATTAATAATATAATTGCAAAATAAATCTGTTTAAAGGCTGGTTTACACCTGCGACAAGGACTGCCCCTCCTCTGAAAAGCGATCCATGCTGGGATTGTTTTTTGGTTGTGCTTGACAAGTGGTGTGGAGGCAATATGGCACCACCTCCTCATTGCGTTTTAACCCCCAAAATTCCACAGTACCATGCCTCAACCATGTGCATTGCACACGGTTGCTTGGTGTTTGCAGCTTGGCTCTGTTCACTTGAATGTGTCGTATTCAGCTCAGCCGTATGTTTTCTCCACTCCTTACTCAAAATGGCTAGGGCCAGAAATGCTAGGGGGTGTTTTTCTGAGCTAAATAAAGCATGGAGATGGATGGAGGAGGGAGTTTGCTTTGAATATTAAGAGTTCTACAGTGCTCAGCATAAAAGAGTACACCCTTTTGAAAAGTAAGGTTTTATTCAATATCTCAATGAACACAAGAACAATTTACAAAATTGTGACGAAACTGAGTTTTATAGATCATTTGTTTCGCTCATTACATGAGATAAAGTTAATAACATAACTTAATTACAAAATCTCCAGTTTCTTGCAAATTAGTTGATGCAAAAATGAATACACTCCACAACAAAAACTACTACATTTAGTATTTTGTATGACCTCCATGATTTGTAAAGACAGCACCAAGTCTTCTAGGCATGGAATGAACAAGTTGGCGACATATTGCAACATCTATCTTTTTCCATTCTTCAAGAATGACCTGTTTTAGAGCCTGGATGCTGGATGGATAGTGATGCTCAACTTGTCTCTTCGGAATTTCCCATAAGTGTTCTATTGGGTTCAGATCAGGGGACATGCTTGGCCACTGAATCACTTTCACCCTGTTCTTCAGAAATGCAAAAGTGGCCTTAGCTGTGTGTTTTGGATCATTGTCTGGTTGGAAAAGTGCACAACGGCCAAGGACATGGAGTGATGGTAGCATCTTCTATTTCAATATAAAGCAGTACATCTGTAAATTCATGATACCATCCATGAAATGCAGCTCCCTGACACCAGCAGCACTCATGCAGCCCCACAGAAGGACACTGCTACTACCATGTTTCACTGTAGGCACCATGCATTTTTCTTTGTACACCTCACCTTTGCAAAGCCATACAGTTTGAAGCCATCAGTTCCAAGAACATTTATCTTGGTCTCATCACTCCAGAGTACATAGTCCCAGCAGTCTTCTTTTTCAGCATGGGCCCTGGCAAAATCTAAACAGGCTTTTTTGTGCATGAGCTTTAGGAGAGGCTTCCTTTGTGCACAACACCCATTCATGCCATTCCTCTGCAGTATAAGCCGTTAAGAGTCACAGGAAACAGTCACCCCAGTTTGGTTTCTACTTCTTTAGCTAACTGCAGTGAACTTGCAGTTCCATCTTTGTAAATGTTTGTATCACTTTTGCTACAGTATTCTGACTGATAAGTAAAGCTTTGCTGATCTTCTTGTTGCCTTCACCTTTCTTGTGTTAAGAAATTAATTTCTTTCTCAGGCCTTGTAACATTTCTCTTCCATGTGGTGCCATTGCTGATAGAATGAAATTCGAAGGGGTTTTCTTTGTTAAGTAACGCCCTTTTGTAATCATCTGTATGCTGGACACCTAATTAGACTCACCTGTAGTTGAATTCCTGATCATTAGGACTTTGTTGTCAAAAATTTAGCTTTGCTCCTAAGACTTTCACTGAGGTGTATGCATTTTTGCAACATGGCCTTGAATGAATTTGTTAGGAAAATTAATTTTTTTATGTGTGCAAATGAACATATCTTGTTTGCAATCAATGGCCCGCATTTGTGGGAGTATTTTGTAGTATAGTGTCCCATAGAATATATTGATTCTGAAAGGAAAGTAAAGGTTTTCTGACAAATCTGTTGGGGTGTACTCATTTATGCTGAGCACTGTAAATTAAAAATATAAGTATATAAACAAAGCAAAACATGGTGAAAAGACTCCAAGGTAAATAATAATAGGTTACTCAGTGTTCTCCCTCCATCAGACCTACAAAATTTGTACAGACATGAGCCTATCCCTGATGGTTTTATCAAAAGGAAATATATTCCCTATGAGAATTGCAACATAGATGCAGAATGGAGACCGGGCAGGGAAAAATGCTACGATGTATGCATTTTCCCTGTGTTGCCCCACATCTCCATGTGAATAGAGCTTGTGATCCTCATAGGGATAACAGATCTCTTTTTTTAATGCCATGGCTGAGATGCTTTCTGTTCCATTCAATGCTAGTTAAAAAGAATGCAACAGGAATAAGGAGAGACAGCGTAAACAACTACCCGTGTTTATGCACTCTTACTTCACAAATCAAGCCATAAGGTAACCAACTTGTTAGCAAACTAGTACATTTTAGAAAATGTGCTCCTGCATTATCTTAGAAAGAGAAAATGTGAGTCAAGTATCATAAATATTAATGTACATTATAAAGCAAAGATAGCACCAAAATAAAATGTTTTAGAAGACGAGGAAAAATTACTTTTTGTACGATATAATTTATTTGGAGTAGTCATGGATAATCTTTTAGAATGTAGATCAACCAAGTTTCTTGGAAGACAAGTTTGAAAACTGCACTCCTATCCTGTTTTGTGGTGAAAGCATAGTGATAAACTAACACAGCGGTGCATAAGGATCTGATAATTCACACAATTTCAGATTCCTGCTTCTCATGCTAGTTTTAGAATGTTTAGGTGCAGGCACACCAATAAGAAAAAGGTTTGAATTTACTTTATGTAACGGAAAAAAAACTGTCACTGGTTATAAAGCACCGCCTGCAGTTCCCTCCCTATGATAAAGTCTCAGTTCATTTTGACAGTAAAGCTCCAACATTTCCCAGTAGTGTCAAAGTTTTCTTTCATCTACCACACATTCCATTGGTCTAGTACTTTGATGGGTTGTCTCACTAGCCACTAAATTGTACATTAGGCAAGAAGGGTAAGCAAGCTTCAATACTACTAGGAAGTCAGATATCAGGTTCCCGGATCAAAATGGGCGAGCATTCAGTCATAGCAGAAAGGACTGCAGGCTGCTGCAAATTTGTGCTCTCTAGGTACCTGCACATTTTTCTTGTTAGTAGAATCACTTTAGGAAAATAATTACCTACAGTGTTTACTTGAGTAATCAAAATGGTTTGCCAATAAAGTAAAATGGGGAAAAAAATCCTTTAGGTAAGTTGTGTAGATTGCAAGAACTTTAGTAAATTTCATTGCAGATCCTTGCCCAATGGTTCTAAAGATATTATTATTATTATACAGGATTTATATAGCGCCAACAGTTAGCTCAGCGCTTTACAATATCATGGGAGACAATACAGCAACAATACAGTTCAATACAAGAGAGATAGGAGGGCCCTGCTCCTTGGAGCTTACAATCTAGGAGGAAGGGGCTAGTGGTACAAAAGGTAATAACTGTGGGGGATGGACTGGTAGGAAGAGTAGAAGATTCTATTGTTAGTTGATGGCAGGATAGGCTTCCCTGAAGAGATAGGTAAGATATTGGTGCAATCCATGCTACTGTACTAGTGCAAAGTGCTATGCAGGGGGTGCATCTTTTAAAACATCTAGAATCTTTACAATTATTCTGTCAAAGATGAAGTTCAATGCAGGACAGTTACTTAAGATAATTGTAATTTCACTTCAGATATTTGGGTAAAGGGGGAAAAATATTGTTGCTCTAATGGCAAGGAGATGTATTTTATTATGGTCCATTTTAGAGATCATTGCTGGCTGAAGCATTGCAGAGGTGGGTAAAGATGAAAGATGTTCTATACACTTTCTCGCCAAATATGCCTGAACAAATGTTCAGGGTTCATCCACACCACCTGCTGTTGATCCAGTGGGATCAACAAACTGTTCACTTTTTTATTAAAACAAACTTTATTGAAATGTCACATAGACATTTCATAAAGTTCAGTTGGCCTCCACAGTGAATTGCCAGGGGTAGTGCATGAAGCACCTTTGTTCAACATGCACCGCAACACATTTTGCCTTGTCATGCAGTGGAGTTGCGCTGGAATATCTGCCCAACACAGTCCCACTGCATCTGGTTTGAATCAGCCCTTAGTTTTGTAAATATATTGAGGAATACTTAAAGCAGAGAGCTTTAGTTCTGCTGTGTACAAGCTCCACCCCCCTTCTGCCCCAACATTCTTAAACATGCCCAGATGCACCCACAGGCTTTGCCCAGCCTTTGGGTCCCGACACAGCCTGTCAGCACATACATATAAATATATTGAGGAATACTTACAGCAGGGCTTTAGTCCTGTTGTGTACAGACTCCACCCCCCTTCTGCCCGCACATTCTTAAACATGCCCAGATGCACCCACAGGCTTTGCCCAACCTTTGGGTCCCGACTAAGCCTGTCAGCACATACGCAGATGACTTTCGATGCACGCAAAAAAAAACCAGGGACTATTTCAGACCTCCCTAGTGTTAGTTTTTGCACATGGAAAACCCTTCACATACACAAATGGACAGGGAACACAGTATATGTGCAGATGTGCCATAGCACTCTCACCAGACCCAAGCCCTGCAGCACATCTGCACACGTGCAGGGGCAGGGAGAAATTCTTGCCTAGGTGAGAATTTATTAAATTGAAGAACAACAGCTACCACATGCCCGAGAGCCAAAATGGACTTCGTCACAGCTACCCAGTGGTACAGAAAGAAAAACAGCCAACCAGGCCTGAGCGTAATTCTGAATGTCCCTGGAGTTGCCTGGAAGAACAAGAGATTTGTAATGCTGTGATAGCCTCAGTTCCAGAACAGTGGGTGTCCAGGTTACCCACATTACGTGGACCAGGTAAACTCCCACATCTATGTACTGTTAGAGTGGTGATGAAGAATTCCAACCTTCTTTCAAGGGGCTAATCTGCAGTTGACTAACAATTTTGAGGCTCATCTAGTTCAACTGAGAGCGCCGGACAACCGCCCAGAGAGAAAGTCAAGCAGCATGAGCACAAGTAACTCCTATACCAGCACCTATGGCTATGATAGAGCCTGAATTAATTTCCAATCTGTGCAAATTCGTGGCAAAGTGCCAGAAGTCCAGCATACACTAGGTTGTGTTACTGAAAATTGAGGACCTTTTTGGAGGACCAGCCGGTACCTGCCAGTGAAGAAGACTTTGAAGAGTGGCTGGAGCAGGCCAAGCAAGCCCTGAAATAATTGGACATTCCTGAGGCACCGAAAAAGCAGGGGATAACCAAGAGCTTAAGAGGACCTACCTCGAAGGCTATCTGGCATTTGAAACTCAGCCAGTAATATTGCACTGCTTATGACTATCCTAAGACGTGTTTGAGAAAACAGAGAAGGCTTCTGGCCTCATTTATCAGTCTGAGCATACTTATCAGAGGGAGGAGGAGAAATTGTCTGAATAAATGCGGTGCCTTGGCAAGATACTGCATCTGCTTTTGCTGAAGAATGGCATAGCCCTCAGGAAGCAGGACAAAGTTCAGATACAACAGATCTCAGGGGAAGCTCAGCCTGTAGATGCCATTGTGATGCAACTGAAAACCAGAGTGGATGCTGAAATCCTGAGATACCCTGATTTAATCAGAACTGTGTTGAAAGAGGAAGCCATGTTGGAGGACAAAAAGAAATGTCTGGGATCAGAACCTACCTTGGGAGTCAGGGTGGCTAGTGCAGTGAAGGTTAACTGAAAAATATCATACATAGGATGTATTGCTACATCCTATGTGTGATAATTGTTTATTCCCTCCTAGATTGTAAGCTCGAAAGAGCAGGGCCCTCGATCCCCTCATGTTTTGCATTGTATTGGTATTGTTCTGTCACATGTTCTGTTCCCCTCTGTAATGTACAGCGCTGAGCGAACTATTGGCGCTTTATAAATACTGTATAATAATAATAATAATAATGGTGTGGTGAGGAACACTACTGATGTTTAGCAGCAAATTTTTTTGGATACACTGAGGGGTGACACTGATTGTTTTTTACATATTAACTGAGTAAAAGCTGCACTGAAAATGGAAGTGTGACTTCTAGCACTGCCAATTGAAGGAAATGGTGACCCTTCTAGGAGTAAGGATCAGAAAACAACTTGAGAAGATAACACAAGCTACTCCTCCTGAGTAGTCAGCAGATTCAGTGACTTGCTACAATTGTGGACGTGTAGGCCACTACAAACATGAATGCTCAAGTCCGCCAAAGGGGTAAGAGCACTGACTGAGGCCAGAGAGAAACTCCCAAAAGCAAGCCATGTGTCTAACTACTTTAGCCAGCTTCTGATCATGTTGTGATGCAAGAAAGAGGGACAGGCCTGAGCCTTATAGAAGTGCCTCATCTGACAACTGGAGATGCCTGTTTCTGTATCTAAGTCAAGAGAGAGATGTCCGTCAATCTCCAAAACATTGATGGAAGCATTGTTTTGAACACCATGGAAGAAGGAAAAAAGTCCAGTTGACTAGACCTGCTACATCAATTGATGACGATTTTGTAGGCCTTTCCCCTGTGGTGCCTGTGCTAGAGGAAGGGTTTACACAAGAGCTTCCCTTGACTCAGGTGCTAAAGTGACTTTGCTGACTTGAGGCTTTTATGTTGTATAAGTACTTGAAGTATATGCCTCTGCAAAAGTTGCAAGACATTGTGTGTTCTCAGACACCAGGGTGTCTTCTACTCTCCACCTATCTGAAATATATGCATTGTTATAGTTTAACTGTTTGCTGTATCATTGCTGTTGTTTCATATATCTTTTGCTACTGGGGTACTGCATGTACATGTGCAATAAATGTTCCCCACTGAGCCAGGTGTGTCAGAGGGTGTTGTGCTATTTGCAGAGTCATTTGCACAGGAACAGGGGACCCAACACATCCAGCAGCTCCTTTGAGGGTAAGAACTACAAATATACAATGTAAGCTGTAAAACATAAGCAAATAATACAGTGCTTCAGTAACAGAATTGTTTTTGTAGCTGGTACATATGTTTTTCTGTTGGAGTTTTCCCTTAAAAAATAAAACTTACTGTTGTTATCCGAGGAATGTATAGATATACCTAACAACTGGTGTAGTTAGTTTAGTATTTTTGCCGCTCTCCCGACTGTTTAATTTACTTATCGGTTTAGGTACACAACTCAGCATGTACCTTGAACCTGTTTTGCTCTTTATCTCCTCTGTAATGACCCTACAAACCTTTGTTTTTGAGAGAAAGATTTGAAATGCAACCTAGAGATTCCCCAGGCATAATCTAAACAGTAATTTTTCCTTTTAAAATTTCTCATATGTATGATCTAGGTATTGCTTTTTAATATTCATTTTTCAGCACACAGCTCTTTTTTCCTTTTACAGGAACCATAAACCTGGTAGTTTCACTACTCATGCTCTACTATTAAATAAAATGAAAAATATAAATGGCAGGTCTTTCTGGAAGAGTGATACCGAAAGGGATGCAGTAGGTGGGCAGACTGAGGTGTAGACATCTTTCTGTGTGAGCTTCAGCTGGTGAGTGATTTCCTGATCTACTCAGATTTGATGCATCCTTTAAATGTCATGCACAGGCAGTAGAGCATTGACAGAAAAATTTCAGAACGAGGGCAACCAGCGATCTTCAACAGGTAAACCACAGCACTAAAGCCCACAGACATGAGATGACAGCTATCTCAATTTTACCTGTTCTCTTGATGATTTCATGTCTATGGGGGCTACCAGACACCTGCAGGACATCTAATCTTAGAATTCCAGTCAAACAGATTATAAAAACAGTTTTAACCCCTTGTCTACCAAAGTACATTTATAAATGACAAGGTAAACAAGGTGCTGTTGCAGCCATAAGCTTGGTATTGATCTTTACATCCAGCAATCAGCTCTAAGATAAATATGATCTGGGTGTCTCCAGATCACTTACAGGGCTCCAGAGGCTATGCCTGCCACACCGGCACCTGCAGTGGTTCACATTATTTCTGGATTCACAGCTGTCATTCATTGGTTACTATAGCCAAGCATGCAGCTAATTAAGCATAAGCTGTGTTTGGTTAGCTGCAGTGCAGGGCAGGGAAGACATTGGGGGTCTAAACCACATACATGTGTGGTATTTCCACAAACACTGAAGTAACAGCAATAATTCTAGGTCCATATATTATGCTTTCTCCTAACTCCCAAAAACATATGGGGAGAGAATGAAGACTTTTAGGGACTTTGAGTGTTCCACATACAATCTATACAAAAAATAATTTAAAATGTCAACATCTTTATTTTACATTTCAAATGTTATTTAAAGTAGGATAGCCATTAGTAGTTGTTTTCAACAAACATCTTTGATTGGTGCATGTACAGTATATTATACTTCAAATTGGCATGATGGATCAACGCGTTTCACAGAAATCCTGCTTCGTCAGGACTCATGGCTTTATATATACAATCAAGATCAAACAACAAAGAGTAATTACAATACAATACCAAAACTGTGCATAAGTAGAAAAGCCATACATCACAAATATCCAATGAAAAAACATAACATATGGAGAGTTGCACAATAGACATCTGGGGAAAGAGAAAAAAAAGGAAAGGGGACATATCAAACTCTCATCCGAAGAGGTGGAAGATCCAGGATGTGGGGGGACAATAATGAATAGACATGGACACAGCTCTTCTCTAAACTCATCTAAAAAGGCAGTCCAAGGTGCACCTTCCAAACCATACATACATAACTGGACCCTAATAAATATTTACCCTAGAAGGCCATTAAATGTAAAATGAACAACCATACACTCATGTCCCCCAAACGAAAGATACCCTAAGTAGAAAAAGAAATATTACTACTTTACATCTACGACTATGGCAATATACATGTACCCATAGGAGATAGATGCATCACAAATCTCAAACAACACCCCAAATTGGGAGACGGGGCACATGTAAAACAAACCAACCTTATTAGATCAAAAATGAATACCCTAAAAAAAGCCTATAAATTACAAAGCTACACACACTCACCAAAAACTTCCTCCCATATTCACCAAATATCACCGTTTCCAGCTAGCGTCACTCTAAAAAATGAATAAAAAAGAGGCAAAAGAACTACTTCTTGTGACCTACATATACCACCCCATATGGTGAAATATACCTTCCCTCAGTTGGAATTTTAAACCTCCAGCCAGTTGCGTTGCCCCTCTCAGATGGAGTCCCAACAGAACCAAGTCAAACGGGAACTCCATTTTCTTTTCTTTTTTGCACACATCATAAAAAAAACACAAAACATTATACATTTTATAAAATCAATGTCCGTGTAGAATACTTTTTCATCACAAACAATAACTGTTTTTTAAAAACCATATTTTCAGTAAAATAAAAAAGATGAGGTTGCTTTGAATAAATAAATGCCAAATATGTTAAGCCTTAAAATTGCGAGCAACTGTGAAATGGAGAAAGACTACAACACCCAAAATTGTTCATAGGTGATGCTTTGAAAGCCTTTACAGTTCAATTCAGAGTTAACAGTGACTGAAAGTCCCTAGAATTACTGCTCCTACTTTGGCATGTGCAATGATGCCTAATATGTGTGGTGCAATTATCATTTTCATACGCCTATGTGTGCATTTGCGGTTTTATGTACGTGGGGTGGGGGGCTATAACATTTTTGGATAGTTGGGTTTATATTTTTTGTTTTTTAACTAACTTTTTAAACTTTTTTACTAACTTTATTGCTATTACAAGCGGGCTGAGAAGAGTCCTGTTTCCCCAGCCGTAGCATTCTCTGGAAATTGCACTGATTCTCACAAGAAGTGATGCTGGGGAATCAGGCAGTGTGCTTGGTTACCAATCAATGGTTACCTATCATGTGATCATTATGATTGCATGGTGATTACAGACAGCAGATCATAGAATTTCTATGATGTCTGTCACATTGTATTTCTTCTCATTCACAGCAGTTACAGCTATAGGGAGAGGAAATCTGTATGTCCGTCTCAGTACAAAAAAGTGTGGAATAAATAGAATAAAAAATAAAGTTTAAAATGAATAACATAAAGTTATTAAAAATAATAAGCTAATCTATTAGGTTATCTTAGGTTAGCTGGCTAGGTAAGTATGTTAAGTAGATAGTTAAAAGGTCAGCGTTTTCACTGACAGATAACTTTGGTAATTAGTAATAGGTTAACTATTTTATTATCTGTGAATTACAGCCATTAAACCTAGAGCACAGTACTGGAAAATGCCTATTATCTAGAAATCTAAAATAAACACTTGTTTTTAGTCCATACTGTACTAATATCTGTTTGGGCTCCATGTATGTATGTATTATTATTAATATTATACAGGATTTACATTATATAACGCCAAACGTTTGAGCAGCACATTACAAAATACAGTATAGTTACAATACAGTTCAAGACAAGAGGGTTAGGAGGACCCTGTTTGTGAGAGCTTACAGTTTAGGATTAATCTGCTTATTACAATATATACTGTGCATCCAGGGTATTTAAAGTGGTATTTCAGTCACCTGTGGAAAAATGACAAAAACTGTAGCTGCTGACTTTTACAGACACTCACCTGTCCCACAATCCAGCGCTGTCCTCACCCAGCCTCTTTCTTCACTGGGCTTCGCTCCACGGTGCTGAAATATATACTAACTGTGGGCATTTGGCTGTGAATGTTTGTGGCTTCACAGCCGGCTGCTCACTGCGCATGCTCGAGCTGTGCAGTGCTATCTTATGGTTCCCACAGCTTTTTGGTACCTGTGACATGTCCCAGAAGGCTGCAGGCGAAGTAGGGGTGCAAAACTTTGGCTCAGAACGCTGCGGCAATCCAGCTGGAAGTGGGGGAACAGTTACCTTTCAAAACCACAAAAAAATATGGAGCGGGGGGAGCAGGAGGAATAGCCGAATTTCCCCTTTTGGGTGAAGTTTTGCTTTAAAAAATTAAATTACCAAATTAAGGCCCAATATGTACTGACCATGTTAGGATATGGTGTGAAAAACTGATAAAAAGTTCTTATTGAGTTAAGCCAGTGCCTACCAAAATTTGGTTTAATCAAGGTTTGATGACATTTGGAAATAACAAAGTTAAAGCATACTGATTATCTATATCAAACTGATTTATTTTAAATGCTTCATTAAAAAAAATGTGAAAATACCATACATTTCCCTGAAACTGTAAAGGGTCTTTGCCTTTGGACTGTATGAGTTTAATTTACTACAGGAGTATAGTCTACTCTCATAGTTAATAAACTCCTGTTTATAAGCACAATATTTTATGTGGTGTCCTTACTGATTATCACATTTTATGAGTACATTTTTGGAATTGTGCCCTATTTCCTATGTTTGGAGCCATGTGCAATATTTTAAAGCCATACCTGGTATTACTGTATTTTCTTTCACATCCTACATACACTGATCACTTGTCGCAGACCCAACCATGTTGACAGATTTATGCTCAAAGAGGCTGATTTACTAAAGGCAAATGTGCAGCTTTGCAGTTTTTTTAGTGAATGGGAAAAATCAGATACAAGGAAAAAAATCAACCAAAGTGTAGGAAGAGCCCCCATTTATTTTAATGTTGGGAAGAGTAGATCAGCATTAGAAGCCCTGACAATTTTTTTTTATTGCTGTCTGTGCCCCTGGAGGGAATATTCACTCTCTCTATTTGTGTGTAACCATTGTCACCAAGATAGAATGTGATTAATAATAAAAATAGAAATAGAAAATGTTACAGTTGGAAATTCTCTCAACGGGACACAGACAGCAGAAAAATGTAACTGACCTAATCGCCTAATCTATCTAAAACTAAAAAAGAAATATTTGGCTTTACATACACTTTAAGCTTCTATTAAACTGGTTACCTTGTTTACCACCACTGTTGTAACTACTATGGCTGGTTCTGTATTTTGTGAGCTGAGATTTTATTTGCCTACAATTCTCTGTATTGGAATGTTTTACATTGTACAACTCCATGGTCAGATTTAAAACAACCTTAAATTAGGAAAAAAAGGCTCCATAAGAGTAGCTGTCACTGCCTCTATACTATCACATAAGTGTATGTCATCCCCTTATGCTAGTGTTACTGTTATGTAAAAAATTAAAATGTAATAAATAACGTATTTAAAAAATAAAAAATGATTCCCCACACACATATACATAAGTATATAACAGTACAGTTAAAACTCTGCAACACGTATTATGTATCCTAACACACACTGGTGGTAGAAGAATGTTAGGTTTCATGTTTTTTGTTGTTTCAAAAATGCACAATTTTGAGGTTAGGCTTTTTAGTTTTTATAGCCCCAACACAGTCTTGTCTTCTATATTTAACTGAAAATTTGTAGATTATAAAGGGTTTTGTATAGATTTTCTAAAAATTTCCAGCATAAAATTTTAAAACTAACATCTTTATTATATCCAGTACACACACACCATTTTTTGGGGCTCTTAGCCACTTTGTCCTTGTAGGACACAGTAGTAATGTAAGGGCGCACTGAGAGAATCAAACGATAGAACACAGCAGGGGACCGGATATCTAACATACCCAGAAGTGTCAAATTCTAAAGATTGTCTTTTTGTATTTCAATTATTTTTATTAGTTTTTAAACAATTAAAAAAAAAACAGGAGCAACAAGACACGCCCATGCAGAGGCCATCAATTGCACATAAAAAATAAAGAAAACAGTTCTCTAACACCTATAGAGCAAAAGGTGCGCCCACGCAGGGAAAGATTGTCTTTTTAATGCAGCACTGAGTAGCAGGAGAAAGGTAAAGTCTAACTGTCTTCCAGGGGGCAATGTATGATTTTGAAGTCTGGTATCAATGCATATCCAGGTTAACCTACAGATAACAAAATAAATAAGAAAATAATATAGCTTAAATCTATAAATTACATAATATGTTGTCTAAATAAATAGTCGCATTACTAGTTTCTCACCATTTGAAATAGACTGGGTACTAACTGGATTATATCCCAAAAATCTGTTTACTGCTTTGGTAATTTTTTGACTGATCAAAATGGGCAAAAACCGATGTATTTTAATAAACACTATTTTTTTTTTAATTTTGTGAGTTGAATGTAGACTTAACACAAAGGACACTAAAGACAACATGTGCACAAGCACTAGCACAACTGTATAAAGTTGGTCAAGGCTTACTCCGATCTCAATGCTGGATTGCTATTGCCTCTTCTCCCTCCTTATGAACCTCTGGAACTGTCTCTGAACTGTCTCTAAATGACTAATTTTTTAGCTCCATGTTAGTTTTCAGTGCAGAAAATTGTTAGGGTGATAAATATTGGTGTACTTATTGGTGTGATAGGCAGTATCTTTGAAGCAGGACTAAGTTTAAAGGGTATGTTAATGCATATCTTAACCCAAAATGAAAAATGTAATACATTGCAGCTTACAATTTTTCAGACTTTTTTCCTTCATTTTTACCTGGTAATCATACAAATAACACACTTTCTTTTTCTGTGTGGCTAAGCTCAAACCCAGGCTGGAGCCAAAACATGTCTACCTTTGTTAATCTCCATTACGTGGGATGATGATGGAATATTTAGTTTACACAAATAAGATCACATTGTTTTATGATTCCAGGTCAGCTCACATAAGTTGACAAGTGCATTTCTGGAAAGTGAAGAGGGTGTTTTCTCTACTTGCTGAAAATATTCCTAGCCTCTTAAAAAAAATGAATGCAGCACAAATACCTTTCTCCTTGCTTTACTCATTGCAGACAAAATTAAACTCCACACTGCTATATTATACATAAACAGAACTTAAAGCAAAGTTCCAGTCAGTTCTGTGTTTATTAAAAGTCAGCAGCTACAAAAACTGTAGCTGCTGACTTTTAATAAACACACACTCACCCGTCCCAGGGTCCAGCGATGTTTTCACTTGTGGCATCCCTTCTCTGCCTCTTCTACCCCCGTCACCGGCATCACAACTATTGGCACCAGGCTGTAAAAGCTTGTGGCTTCACAGCCGGGTGCCCACTGCGTATGTGCGAGTCATGCTGTGCATTCTCATTGGTCCGGCAGTCTTCTGGGACCTGTGAAGGTTCCCAGGAGACTGTGGGAGGAAGGAGGGGGCCAAACTTCTGGATCACTTCGCCACGGCGAACTGAGCTGGACGTGGGATTGGGTAAATGTCAAAAACAGGTATCCGCTCTCCCCACCCCCCCCAAAAGGTGCCAAATATGGCAGTGGATGGGGGGAGGAGGCAAATAAGCAGAGTTTCTGCTTTTGAGTGGAACTTCGCTTTAATTGATTCTGCTCTAATTAGTCCAAATAGGTGGTCCCAACTGACAGTCACTTTATTCAGAATTAATATAGTTTTCTGCAGCTCTTCTAACTCTCGAAACCAGCTAAAGGAAACACTTCTGGTCAAACTTTAAAACCAAATACATAAAAAAAGCACACTGACCTTGTGCATTATCAAGTAACACTAGATGGACAGATAGATAGATAGATAGATAGATAGATAGATAGATAGATAGATAGATAGATCCGCCACCCCCCTCTGCCAATCCCTCCACTGGCTTCCGATTGCGCAACGGATCAAATTCAAAATCCTAACACTGACATACAAAGCTGTCCACCACACTGCCCCAAATTACATCACCAACCTAATATCCAAGTACCACCCAACACGCACACTCCGCTCCTCACAAGACCTCCTTCTCTCTAGTTCCCTGGTCTCCTCCTCCCATGCCCGCCTCCAGGATTTCTCCAGGGTGTCACCCATCCTCTGGAACTCCCTGCCCCAACCCATCAGACTATCACCTACTCTCCTCTCCTTTAGGGGCACCCTGAAAACCAACCTCTTCAGGGAAGCCTACCCCACCCCCTGCTAATTTGCCGACCTCCTCCACTCTTCCTACCACTCCATCCCCCACAGCTATCTCCTCCTCTACCACTATCCCCTCCCTCCTAGATTGTAAGCTTGAAAGAGCAGGGCCCTCGATCCCCTCATGTTTTGCATTGTATTGTTACTGTCCCCCTTTGTAATGTACAGCGGCGAGCAAACTGTTGGCGCTTTATAAATACTGTATGATAATAATAATAATACTGTGCATATACACAGCCTTGCTGAGGTGTATGGGCAGGCAGATGTCAGGGCCAGTGACTATGCTTGGATGAAACACTAAACAGCCAGCAGCCTGCGGACAGACCCAAGTTCTCCAGCTGGAGGGTGATCTACACCAAAGCTCAAATGGAACAGCAACCTGACCCCGGTAGAAGTGATTTTTACCATTTCATCATTCAAACCAAAACTAACAAAAAAAGTTCTAGTTATTATTCATACACATTAGGCGTAGCGTGCTTCTACCAAGTGCACGGCACCTTACTTTTCATTGCAGATTCCGGAACATAGCTCATATTTGTAGTTTCAAATCTTGAGCAGGATCTGGAGCTACATACTGACAATGTGCATGGAAGCAGTAAAAGTAGACCACTGCCTTGTAAAGCAACAACATAAATACTAAAACACAATCTACTAAACATTAAACCAAGCAGGTACTGTGCCTTATGTATTGCACATTGTGACTTCCTTCAGGAGCAGACATTATGCTCCTAAACAGGATTGGTTCATACTGTACAAGTCTGGAAATTAAAGGGGGTAAGCTAGGATGCAAGGCTGGCTAACACAGCTAACACCATTTATCACAGGGAGGAACAATAGCTGCTAAAAGTGAAGTTATCCAACTGATTGCTTTTGCTGAGGCCCATAGATATGAAATTGCTGCCCAATCCACTTGAAGCCTATCCCAGAAATAACTCTGCATTGTGATACAAAGATACAAGTTCAGATTTCTGCTTCCAGATCATTAAGTCCTTTTTGAGAAGGCTTTTCCATTTTTTCATGCATTTTTTTCATATTGTTCTTTTTATGAAATATATTTACTTGCTGTTTACAGTGAGGTAGACCTGTGTTGTAAGAAGGAACAATAAAGAACTAAGGGTTTGCAGCACTACAAAGCAAAAACAAAGCTTGCCTAAATAATGAACAAATATGGCTGCTCCTTTGTACATGTTTAATTACAAATTATACACAAGAAACACGGTTTTTAAACATCACATTGATAAGTTACATGTATGCCTAAAAAATAACATTAAAAAACCCTACATCCTTTTAACCAGAAATGCAAAGAATATCCATAGTGTAGTAAACATAATACAGTAAACATTTATTGATAAAATTAGTTAAATTGCACTCACAAAGGTGACATCACAGGGAGCAGTAAGGCAGGTCATACACTAATATTTTTTTTGTTTTCAACCAATGGGTTTGAGGTGGATGAGGCAATCACTTGTATTCTGACAGTGGGGAGACTTCCCTACCGTCAGAATACAGTGATCAGTGCTGCCGGCTATAGCCATCGGCCCAGATTGTTCGGGAAAATCTCGACAGGCTGGTTGTACAGAAGTCTATCGGTAGATCAGCCTGCCCATACATGAATCGAAATTCAGCAGATCCCTGCTGACCCAACCAAATTTTTATCAATTTATGGCGACCCAGTAGCAAGTGCTGGGCATAATAGGACCTCCCAACCATAAACATCCTGCACTGGCCACGGGTAGAGAAGGCACACCACAGTCAGCATTTGGAGGATGGAGCTGAGAAAAAAACACTGATGAAAAAAAGAAAAGGAGACCAGTAACATGTCAAATGAGTAGACTCCACCCCTACTGGAAACATCATCGGATCTGAAGAGCACATTTCAAAGATAAGATTTTATCAGCTTACTCTAGGGACTACTTTCTACCCTTAAATATTCTAAGTGGGCATTATCAATAAAAAATATACATACAACAGCTGAGTCTTAATAAGAATGCATCAAAATGAAATATGGGGAAAATGGTTATAGGAGTCCTAATTAGGTGAATGTAAAACAATCCTATCTCATACATAAAGAAATAGATGGAGTGTCAAAAATCACAATTGAAAACTGCAATTAGATACACAGCAGAATACAAATCCAAATACACAAGGAGAAAAAACCAGCAGTGCTTTTGTGTAACACATAAACAGATTAAGAAAAGGGAAGTAGCCACATAATCATATAATAATACTAAAAAAAATTACATACTCTATGGAGAACAGACAATAACTACAGTATTGAAAAAGGCATTATATGGTGCTGCTAATTTTGCAGCTGTTGTGTGGTTGTTCAATGCGGAAGGTTCTGTGGTGAAATGTGCTGCAAATGAGTGCAAGACATATGACAAACAATTCCCCAAGAAACAGAGAATAATTTTTCGGAAGGCAAGGAATAAAATAAACATTATTGCCCCACATAAATTAAATAAATCAGTTTGGGGCTGATCAAGAATTCCTTACTTCCTTTCCTTAACTGGAATATATCAGTGTAAGGAAAGAGGATGCCCAGTTTGTAGTCACATTCCACATGGTCACAAATCATTCCAGGATGCCAGGGGGTCAGTCATATCACATCAAAGATTTTATTACTTGCCCCCCCCCCCTCCTATTGTGGTTTATTGTCTCACTTGCCCCTATGGTTTTCGATTTGTGAGCAGGACCATCAGACCACTTTGAGTTTGATTTGGTGAGCACCGTAGAAATGTGGAGAAAGGGTTACTCAGACATAACATTTCACAACATTTTGCCATAACACATTGCAGAGATCCAGACTTATTATTCTTTGAAATATAGGCCATCTCTCCATGTTGATTTGATGGTGAGAGATAGAAAAAAAAGTTATGTTCTCAAGGTACTTTTCGGATTTAAAAATTTGTCTCCAAATGGTGTGAATGAGGAATCAGATGTTCATACCATTTTATAATAAGTAATCCTCCTCCATAAACCTTTTTTAAGGTATTTGATTCTTTACTACATGAAAATTGTGTGCATTTCCTACTGTATTACTTTATTGCTGTTTTTTGACACCGTATGAAAATCTATTTATGGCAGTTGCAATATAAAATTATTTTTCCTAAGATTTACCACCCATTCACATATTACACATCATCTGTAATATCCATTTCAATTTATTCAATTATGATATGGATACATAGCTACTTCTTCACTCTAATCATTGTTAATATGCTATTTATACAATACTGACACATAGAATATTATATGCTTGATTATGCTATCTCTTGTGGTTCCTGCTGATAATGCTGAGCACATTATACATTGTTATGCACTGTATGAATTGCCTCATATTAGTTACAGTACTGGCTGCGTAGATTCATCTACACTAGCCATAACATCAGCTGTAATGCATAACTTCTGTGTTTATATACAGCACACTAAGTAAGACCCAATGCATTATCCGTAACATTCTTTTCAATATATTTGATTAATTTATCATTAGGTGGTTATAACTCTTCCTTCCTAATTTAATTAGATGCCAGGCGCAATAGCCTTGGTGTGTACGCAACTGCCGCTTTTAAGGCATGTACACGGGACGTTTGGAAAACACTTCTGAACAATGGAAACTGACTGCTGGAAAACGTAGGTTAAAAAACATCTGTTTAGCTGCGTTTGCATACCGCGTTTATGCGCGTTTATGAGCGGTTGTGTTTAGAAGCGGTTTTTAAAGATAACCTCAGGAGACCTTCCAAAATGCCCAGAATGCACTGAAAAACAGTAAAAAATTAACTATTTCAGACATTTTGAGAGAAGAGCAGTATTTGTTGAGATTAGCTGTGTTTTTTTTTTTGTGGTGTTTGGATGTGTTCCAGCTCATTTCTGTGCAGAAATTATTGCAGCAGTGTCTAACATATTTTTTCTTTCATGCGAAACCTCAAAGTATGACATACCGGGTCCATTTGAGTACCGGGAAAATGCTTTGCAAGCATTTTTCATGATGAAAAAAGGCTCTGGACAGCATCTGGAAATGGAAGAGTTAAAAAAAATTTCCAAACGCTTATAAACGCGGTTAGCCACGTTTACACGTGTTTACAAGCGTTTGAAACGCTAATAAAATCTACTCCTGAACGTAAGTTTGGTGCATTCAGAAAAACGACTGTAAACTCAACTGCCTGTAAATGACATAGTGTATATGGACACATAAGAAAACATTAGGGAGAGTTCAGGGGCTGCTGAAAAAAATGCAGAAAAGCTCCTAAACATGAGTTTATCAGCTGCAGTGTACATGGAGCCTAATACTTTCCAGGTAATATATAATAACTATATTTGCCTCATTATGGCTCAGATGATACAAATGTTTATACTGATACATTCATGATTTTTGGTAACCCATGTGCCTTTTGCTATAACATGTTTGGCCATAGCACCTTCAACATTGAAACAGCATATAAGTTACAACATCATCTGGTTCATTTAATTCCTTTTCAGACCTTTATATTACTGTATAACGTAGCTAATACCTATTTCTTATTCTGAATATGTGCTACCTACAACAGCCACTGCCTTTTCTTCTATGTCATTTTGATATATTCCTTCTTTGTTAAAGTAACACTGAACAATATCCTTACTTTCCAAAAATAATCCATACACATCCACTATTAAATGGCCTTGAAATCTATTCTTAACTAAATTGTTTCATACTCTGTTTTTCCTCATGCTTATAACATCCTGCATGAGTTCCTAAACCTCTCAATTGTACCCTTACCTCTGTTTGAAATGAGCAGTGTACATTAGTTGTGGTCATGTACACTGCTCTATGCACACTACATATCTCGCAGTCAATGGTCTATCTTGTGAGTGAGCAAGACAGGGTGGCTACATTCCTACATACACTGGGAACAAATGTAGCCACCCTCTAATAGGAAGTTAGATGTCAACAGGAAAAAAAGAATTTGGAGGTTTGAAGAAGGCTGAGAGCAATAGAAGTTATTTTTGCGATTTAGGAATACACACTTAAATATAACATTTATAAGTCACTTTAATATTCAGTTGTTGTTTGTAAATTTCACTGATAATGCACATGTACGGTCTTTTTTATCTTCCTCATGCCTTTCACCCTTGGCACTGAATGGCCACATATTAGTTACAACATTGGCCACACAATATAATGATTTTTTAGATATTTACTGTCTATTGTTCATAAAGTATGAAAGTAATTATCCCATTATCATATTATTATGTTGCTAGTACCCTTTTCATAACTGTTTATGTACTACACATAACGGCTGCTGCCTTTCCTTCTTTTGTTTTTTCCATAAAAAGTTTTTATTGAGATTTCCTTCTTTATTTGCATTTGTATTCCATCATTTCTGTATATCTAATTGTAATTTCTCAGTTGAGGTTTTTGACACTCTGTATTTTTTTGCATTTATTTATGTATGAGATATGATTGTTTTATATCCACCTAATTATGTCTCTCTCTTATGTTTGGACATTTTTATTGATAACACCCACGTAGGCTATTTAAGGGTAGCAGAGTAGGCTGATGAAGAAGAAGTTATGGAAACACATTCCACACATCCCATGATGCTTTCTGGTCTACTTTTCTCTACTCGCGTCAGTAGTGTTTGCTCAGCTCCATCCTCCAGATGTGGACTGTGGTGTGCCTCCTCTTCCTATGGCCAGAACAGGAGGCAAATGGGCCTCTTGTGCCTGGTGACTTGTTACTTACCACTCTCTTGATGTTGTTTTTGTGAGTGATTTGTTTTATCAATACATTTTCTATAGCTTACTACACTATGGATGTTCTTTGCACTTCTCCTTTTTGTTTGTTACCTTATTGCTGCTGGAGTTCCTACTCCTCTCCATAAAGTTGGCTGCATGTTCATATGTAGTGATAGTGATAGCTGATTAATGTTTTTGCTCTTTGACTACATCAGCCTAACATTTTTATTACCTTTATGATCATTTATTGATCTGTACTTTTTACCTGAGCACCATAGAATTATCTTCTTATTCATATATTCTTTTTAATTTAAGTGTTTTGTGATGTGATGGTTGATACAATCCTCTAACCAATCACAGTTTGATATTGGATGAATTTCTGTCTTCCAAGCATTTGGGTTCAGCACAAAATCCTGTCAATGTAACAAACCAAAAATGTAATTTATTAAATATATGTTTTGGGAGAAAAGTACATGGGGTAGGCTAATTGTACTATTATACTTTGATGCAGCATTGCAAAGTTCTTCTTTTTAGATTTGATCCCTACATTGTTCTAGCTATATTGTCCAAGAGCGTGCCTGATTGAAGTCATCAGAAATAGTTTCTCATAGAGGGAGCCAAAAGAGGAGAAGCTCATTGCAGTAACTTCTGATCACTTAAACTTCATATCCTCTGTGCTTAGTATTATATTCTTTTAAACACAGCCCAACCCAATTACCTTTCATTCTAAATAAATGTGATGATTTTGACTTGATGATTTTTTATAACCCTGTGTGTTTTATTTTAGGCAAATATTGTATAATTTCTCTCAGAGCAGACCTTTTGGCTGTCCTTTAAACTGTTAGCTAACCTTTCCTTGGATAGGATGCAAGTACAGTGATATATTTCAAATTGGACACCAAACTGTTCATTTGGATATAATCCAGTTTCATGGAAACAAAATAACACTGATTGTGTAAATTACACTCTACATATAATTTATGCTGTAAAATCCAAAACCATTACATTCTTTATGGTACACCTGTCCAAGCCTTAGGCTATTCAAATTGAGCATATGAATAAGAAACGCAATTTCTTCAGTGAAAATGGCATGTCACAACTACCATTGCTTCAAGAAATGCAGGCATCTGAAGTTATATGCAAATCTGAACTTTTCCTGTCAAAGCTGACCTTGATCCTTCCTCCTAGGTCTCCCTAATGATCCTTTTAATGTGATGGATGGCCTCACTAGTTTTACAGGTAAAGTCAAGTTTTGTATATATGTTCAGCTGCATATATGTCTGGGTCTGATGATACTTTTCATCTGCAGTTTTCGCAGATTGTAAGATGTTATTTTTAAAAAAATGATCTTATCTAATTGTTCCAGTTGTGACAGATCTACTTCAGTATGGTGTTCCTCTGTTCTTACTTAGCTGTTTTAGTGGTAATACCCATTTCTATGTAGCTACTGAATTGGGCTGTATTTACTGATAGTATTGATTTTAACGTATTTGTTAATGTCCTTAAGCTTACCAAATGTGTCTTAGTAAATGTTATATATAATAGAAGTAGAGTGTTATTTTAGCAAATGAATTACACATTCTGAACACCCAACCTATGTTTTAAAGACCTTCTCGGGTCAATGGTTTGGTAAGTATCAGTCCACTCAAAACTGACATTTCAGCTTTTCGTATATGATGAAGCGTTAAACCACCTAACAAGACCTTATCATGTCTAATAAGGACCCTGGTAATAGGAACATTTCTTAAGCTCTCCGTTGCGCATACTTGCAGTAATTACTTTTAGGTCCCACACTGTTATAGTTTTATATCAACGTAAAAATATGCAGAAATCAATTGCAGGAAGAGGAGAGGCGTAATCCCTGGGTAAGTATTAACTCATGGAATGGGTCATAGAATTGCTCCAGCAGTTAGCCAAATACACTGGGGTTGATTCACTAAAACTTGGGAGTGCAAAATCTGGTGCAGCTCTGCACAGAAACCAGCTTCCAGTTTTTTTGTCAGAGCTTAATTGAACAAGCTGAAGTTAGAAGCCGATTGGCTACCATGCACAGCTGTACCAGTTTTAGTAAATCAACCCAACTGTATTTGAGGGTTTCAGACTAAAGGGAGGGTAGTACTCCCCTCTGAGTCAATAGGGTAGGCATCCCTTGATCATGTTATCATAGTTGTTATAGCTTTTTCATCTTATTTTTAGTTAGGAAGAAAGCAATAGAAGTAGGAACATGCTTTTCTAGAAAATTGAAGTATCATTCACCATTTAAAACTTGAAAAAATTCCCATACTCATCAGCCCTAAGTTTTATGAATGATCTCTTTGTTTAGCAGTATATACATGACAAAGTTGACCAATGAATGTGTGGTTACATATGTCTGAACCAAGAGACATTTTGAACCTTACTATGATTTGTACACCTGTACCCTTTACTTTATCACTCCTTTTCCCACTTATATGTAGAAAGATACTATACAATTGAAATGTTATTTGTTATATATACATAAAATATGTGGAATCCACATCACTTAAGAGGAAGATTTAGATGGTAGTTGGTTTTAGCTCATTCACTAAGCTAAGTGAACATACATTTTTAAAGGGAACTATTCCTTTACTAAACTAACCCCACTGATTTTAATTGCAGCGAGGGGGATCTACTGACCCTAGTGACCCTTTGTTTAGCCAATCAAGTTTGGGGAAAACTTGATTTTCTTGCTTTTTCTTTTTATTGTGACTTGATAATTAAAACAAACATAGGTTTTCTCTTCAGACTAACCTTTTCCTGATCACCCTAAAAATATACAAATACATTAAAAACTTACTGTTTCAATACCAAACATAGCTTTTTACTTTTTGGATCAATATTTGAATACATTTGTAGGAACCCGTGATCTTCTATAGTTTTGAGTTGAATAAAGGTAATCTGTTTGTAATAATTTCTTGATTTTTACATTATTATTACTATAGGAAGAAAGTCATCTATTTGGCTATTGAAAATTCATGTGCCCATCTTTTCATCTATTTCATGTAACAAGTTAGGTAGAGCACCCCACAAATGTCATTATAAGTGCAGTTGTTTAATTTATAAAGAATTAAACAAAGGCCAAGCATTTAAATATACAAAATGTTTCAGGAAATCCAACCTTAAACACATTCTGATGGACTTCGCATTTAATTTCTTATTAGACTAGACCTGCTTGAGATCAGTTAAAGTTGAAATTAAAACAAAATAAGTATAATTTACCCTTTGATTGGATTGGTGATTCAGGTTTGTAGAATTTGTCTAAAAAAAGATATCTTTAGTAAATCGGAAAACTGAGAGGCCATACTCTGAAAATGATTAAGTACATCAAGAAATAGCTTGCTAAATTAATTGCAAATAACTAAAACAACTTACCAGCATGTATTGCAAGTTTTAAATTGTTATGAATCGTGCATTGCTAAAATAGGGAGTGAAAACTTGAAGCTTCTGGTGATGGAGTATTTAAACTACATAGGTCATGTTTTGACTCTGATATCAACATTCAAAGGGGTTGATTTACCAAAGGAAAATAGGGTATATGGAATTTTCACTTAGCTTAGTGGATGTGATGAAAATCCCTTTGCAAAGAAAATCCAATAACATGCAAGGAAAGTAAGAAAGAAGTGTTTTTGCTTACACTTGATTGGATGAGGGAAGCCAGCAGAGCCTCATTCACTTAGCTATAGGGTGAATTTCCATTTTAAGTGAACAGCTTATTTGCCTTTAGTAAATCAACCCCATAATCTTTAAATTCACAGGGTATACGATGAGTATCAGTAAATACAACTTGACTTATTAAACACAATGAACACCAAAGCAGCTTATCTAAAGTGAAGCTATTTTTAATATAGCGATTGTTATGGAAAAGGACAATACTTGGCTACCCACAACATGCTGTATACCTTACTCAGTATACCCATACTGAGTAGTCCCATTGCAATCAACCCCACTCAAGCTTGAGCTTCATTTTGTTACTACAGTACATTGTTACTTGATACAGGTGCTTTTAAACTATACAGACTTCTATGCACATATCTATTAATGTTTAATGTTTTTGTTTGCACATAGTTGCTTATATATTACTTTTAATAGCTGAAATTAAGTTCATTATTACATTTAAACACATATATAGCAAAATACCTTCCAAACCTTTCTCAGCATTTTGCTTATATCAATTAAAGGGGATTTTCTAGTTACAAAGTAGTAAGTGTTGCTCCCACATTAGTATAAATGCACAAGCATTCTAAACTTTATAATTATCGTCCCATACACTAGTACATCTTGTCATCTTTATTTTCCATTTCACTAGTTTACTACTAGAGGGTCTGCGTGGTTAATGAAGGATAATATCAAGTTCATGATGAAAATATTAATTGTAGGATACAAAAAAACCCCTTGAAAAGTTACACAATATGGTATTTATGGCTAAATGAGAAATGTTTTGTGTTTTAATACAGGTGTTTTACAAGAAAACTTTTTTTCTTACTCATATATTGAACATCACAGGTTCCCATGGAGATTAAAGAGATTTTGTAAAAATTGGACTACTACATGATTCATTATTTAAAGTGGCAGATATACCTACATGCAGATAAACTCGTTGATTTGGGCGCACTGGTTCTTTGCTCTGAACTTTGCGCTAAAACAGAAATCGCTCACTAATCTGAATGCCTGACTGCCATGTGCAGGTGTAATGAGAACTTTTAAGGTTGAACCTTGCAGATAGTTTTTTTTTCATACAGCAATCAAAGTTTAGAAAGTTGTAATTGCCCTATCCTATTAATACTGGAATGCAATCTATTTCTTAGAGGTCAGAGGAACAAGCAATTTAATTATAAAATGTTAGTGAGTTGTGGTGTATTTTTAGTTCAATCAAGAAGTATGTGATTTGGTACATTCTTAATGACTTTGTATAGCATAAAGCACACATGGGGTTGATTTACTAAATAGAGGCTGTTCACCTTGCAAAGTGAATGTTCATCTTATAATGAGTTTTAGTGAATACAGTGAAGCTGTGTTTACTTTGAATACCCAATCACATGCTAGAAAAAAATCTGCTTTTTAACACAGGATTGGGTATTCAACATGAACAAACACAGCTTCACCCTATTCTCTAACATTCACTTTTCAAAGTGAACATAAACTTTTTAAAGTTAAATCAGTTTGCTAGGTAAGCAGCCTCTATTGCTTTAGTGAATGAACCCAATTTTGTTTAAAATCCATGTTTTTCAAACTATACCTTGCTGCATTTCACTCCTAGACCCTAGTTTGTTGCATCCTTTACTTACTCTGTTAAGAAGTGCATTAATCAGCACATGATTATTTTACATGATATAAACTCATGAAATAACACTTGGAAATACGCTGTTCATGTTTTTTCTTACAGCTAAACAATTTATGTGATTGTGTCTGATATAGAACATATTCCTAACATAATTCCATGTCCCCTAAGATTCAATACATGAATTGCACTTTTAGATAACATCAAATTATAGAGCTGTTTCACATAACATACATATCTAATTAGCTGCTTCATAAATGTTTGCTTTTCACAGCAGCCATATTGGTCTCCTACAAGTGAGCAGCTCTGATTGGTTGGTGTTACGGGTGACGCCATATAGATTTGTCAAGAAGTAAGGAGCATGTCTTATACATCTCAACTGTTTTATAGGTAACTAGATGGTAAGTTTAGTTCAAAATATGAAAACAAATGTACAGATATTTACATTAAAGCATTAGAAGCTTTAAATGACTTATTTAAAAAGTGTTCAAACTGCCTTTATATATACAAGAGTTACATATTTTTTGAATTTGAAGTGTTTGCTGCTCAGTGCAGAGTGAGCATCCAATATTGAAAGAACATTAGAAGTACACAATTAGTGATGTCACTAATCTATAACAAAAGATGAATAAGAAGCTGATGAAAGGAACATACAGCCTATAGGGGATGTGCCTGGGGTTGAAACAAATGTTGCAGTTTATATGATTGATCTGTAGTGGAATGAAAAAAAATAATATTTTAATGCATTTTTCCTCAGTTTTACCATAAAGATGCATGTATGTTTAAGAGCAGTACTGTGATTTTTACAAGTCTAATTTAACACCCACAAGCAAGATTTTAAATAGTTTTTATTACTATGATTTTTATTATGATTTGTTCTCTTTTTTACTAGACAATCTTATTGTGTGGGGCAGTTTGTTTTTATTTAGTTAGATGTTTAATTTTTTTTTAAATATGAATGTTGCTGCTAATCAGAATATTATTTGTACTGTCATCAAAGAATATTAAAACATGTAAATGATTGTTCAAAGTTATGCACAGCACAGAAGCATATGTTGTGCATCAAACTCGTAAATATAATATTAATCAGTCAATATATGTTGTTGTTTCAAATTAAATCATATTAAAGATAAGAAATAATTAGATTCTGTCTTTTTATGGTCATTCACTTGATTTCAATCAGGATAAATTTCTGTATCCTTTCTCACAGGCACATGTTTAGGTGACTATGGAATTAGTTGATTTGTTAGAAAAACATCCTCTGTTCTCCAACTTTTCTTGAAATTGGTTGATTTTCAAGTAAAATGTTTTTCTTATATTTCTCATTTGAAGTTCTTGTGTCCTGATTAGTATATTTCAACATATAATTCAGAAGTACATCACAAGAAATTTTTTTCATAGAGGATTCTGATAACTTAAGTATATATTTTATTATACTAATACATTTATATTAATGTTACCTTTAATTATGCTTACTGTGCCACAATGAATCAAACTAAATGATTTGTACATAAAAATTCACAAATGTGTACAGTATATGATTATATGATACTGTATATGGAACTAATGAAATTCCACTGCATATGACCTCTCCACAGTCTGGTATGTAGACTTGTTTGTATAGACATTATGCCTGTTAAATCACTTGTTCATTAAATTTTTCGTCTTGCTGGTTTCCATGCCACTTCTGCTATAATTTCTTTTAACTCATAAGTATTATTTGTGTAAGAACAAAATTAATAAACTAGATTGGTCTTCTTCAATATATTGACTAGCTCATGCAATATGTCTATTAACTTACATATTTACCATACTTAGAAGAAAAAAATAAAATAGCTAGTATATAAAAATAATTTTTAGAAATAGCAAAATTGATGAAAGTAAATAAATCAATTTTCAACATGTTTTTAAAGTAAAAATAAATTTCAGATATTGTTACTAAATGTATTTGATGTTTACAACGATTATATCATTACTGGATTTTTAAAAAAAGCAATATGTTAACGAAAACATAGATTAAAAACAGTTGTTACGGATTATGTAATATATTTGTTTTATTTGCTTATACGCATATCTAAATTCATTAAATAGTTTTGTGCTGAGATGCATTTTGATAACAGAATAAATATTTTTTTTTTATATTTGTAAATTTGTAATATGAGTTTATAACAATGTAACTGGCTAAAGGCTCTCTTTGGAACTTGTTATAGAGATTAGATTTCCTAAAACTGTAGCTGAACTAATTTAATAAAACATAGTAGTTTTCGTTTAACAACAGAAATATATTATTTTCTTTTACATCATGGTATATGTGTTTTATTTGCTATTTTTAACATTTGCAAAAGTACACACACACACACATATATATATATATATATATATATATATATATAAATATAACAACCATGTACATACATACTCATATATATTTATTTATATGTATATCAATACAAAGTTGTAAAAAGAGTTTCCACCACAGTTAAAAGATGTGCTGCTTACATTGTAAAAAATTTAACTTTTCAAAGTTATGTACATATATTGATCGGTTCAAACATGCTTTTGGCATATCTGTATTCCCCTTTCAATCAGAGGCAAAATATCTTGCTATATACAAACAAATAGTTAACTGCATCCTTAGGCTGTATGATCTGGTTAAAGAAGAAAGTCTAAAATTGTATTAGTTTTCTTCTGGACTGAGTAGTAATTTATTACATTATGAATTTAATCATTTTGTAAACACATCAGTATGTGCAAATGACTTACACTCCTTTATCATAACCATCTTCTGAAACATTCTCAGTAAAATATTTCTTTGTATCTAGCCATAAAGTGTGTCATCACATACCCTTTTTAGATTTACTTAGAAATTTTTTTTAATAAACCCTTCCCAACTTTCAAAATTCATATTTAATAAATGTCTGGTTAGATGCTTCACCTTTTAAGTGCATGCTGATTTGGATCCTACAGATTTTCCAGACTGTGAATTTGATAGGTATGATCTAGTGACCTTAAATAACCTTGCAAAGTCACAAGCTTGGTTGCTGCAGATAGGAATTTGGGTACTGTCATGTAGAGAGCCAGGACAAGGGCTGACATCTGAATAATATTAGAACAATCAAAAATAGAAATGAGTTATTTAAAATAAAAACAAAATGTCTAAAATAATAACAAGAGATATATTCTTGCCCCTTGGAATTTAGATTATAATTGATGCTACTTGACCTAATTTTAGATGTCAATAAACACTAGAAATAAAACTAATTGCTTTGTTACAAACTGGAAACATTTATAACAGCCCTGAGAACAATTGTGTTTGAACAGATTTGAAAACACTTAGCATTCTCCTTTGTAGTATAAACCAGGTCCCCAAGCTAATCAGCCCATTTAAAAACACTATTTCAGCATAGAATCAGGTTGTGAATTTTGTTTTTGCATCATTTTCAGAATATTTGTGAGGTATGTAAGGAAAACAAGTCTGTTCCATCAGTTTTTTATTGACATGTACCTGTTGATCAAATATAAACTATACTTCTGAAAAACAGCTTAAACTGTTTTGCATTCTGTTGTCCTTATGCAGGACTCATTTTATAGCACACTGACAAGTCCTGTGTATTGATTTTTTTTTTCTCGGAGACATGAAAGGGATTTTTTTTAACAGGCCTTCCCTGTGGAAAGGACCAGAATTAAAAGGTGATACCACCCACCCAGAAGGAATGGCATGCATGCAATTAGGACCAAGCTCCCAGCTAGGAGGGGGGAGGGAGAATTCAAAGTAGAAGGGGAAAAAAAGCAGAGATCCCCCACCTCCCACAAACAACAAATCCATTTAAACTTCCACAGCCATCAATATTGATCAATGTTCCCAGAGACTCATTAACCCTGTCCATGCCCAACAGTATTTAGCAAAAGAAGAAAAACAACTCAGATTTTGGATATATTTTAAACAATCTGTTTTTAGCATATAGTTATATCAGGTAGGTGGGTTATTTTATTTCCTTTTATATCCATCCTACTAGTTCTAGAGTTTTCAAAAATTGTAAGTTGAGCAGTGCAAAACAAAGTTTTCAGATTTTTATCTGACTTTTTTGCAAAGCTTTTTTTTTTTAAGAATGGTGATTTGGGGCTTGCATTCTATTCAGTCTTCCTGTTTTTGATGGAGAATTAGGAAGAGTGAACAGAAAAGCACAAAATCAGCAGTCACATAATACCTTGATTTGAGGAAGAATGCAGATAAGTAAAATTCCTGACATTCTGGGAATGATGTTTAACAACATCTCAGCAGAGTCCACAGGGATAGCCTTCTGTAATCATGAAGAAAACATAATAAACAGCCCTTTAGTGTCACTTTAAAAACTCATATTCTTGGTTAGTAAGTATTTTTCTTCACACAATGTTTGCCTCTTACCTCCTATTTATCCTACTTTACCTATCTAAACTGTTTCTAAATATGCATGGGTCAACTTTTGAGAAAATGTAAAATTAATCTATAAATACACACTGAATTTATGCTTATCAGTTTTCTGGGGGAAAATATATATTACATACAAGATGGAACAATGTAAACAGAGGCTTGTATGGCAAAAATTACATAACAGCAAGTGTATAAAAAAAATGAAGGATCTTGACCTGACAACTTGATATCTGCATATCTCTCCTTGTGGACAACTAAATGTATAACATTCAATTATATATAAATATAACATAGTGTACCCATGGGGAAGAACTGATTATATAAGAATTACACCAGTCTCTTTAAACTTTTATGCACTAATATTTTTATTCAAGCATTAATAAATGTTGTTTATCGGACACATTTACATTTAAATGAATGATTGTCATTTATTATACCACATAAAATGCTAACTTATTTACTGAATAATGGCAGCCAGGAGCTGTTAAAAAATTTAAATGATCAACACCCATTGAAAAGGTTTTCCTGCATATTTTATAATACGTTGTTCCTGTTAAACAGTGGACTAGAGTAATTTGTTTTAAAGTTAGCGTAGCCTGTTTGTAGAGCTCTGTGCACAGAGATGACACCAAAAATGAAAATGATAGTTTTGGGAAATGTAATCAAATCAGTTAAAAGCTCTTAGTGGTAGCTGCTGATTTCTTTTGGTTAACTCGTTGTGTCTGATGCATGTGTCATCATCATTTGGTTACCAGCTCAAAAAGCTTGTCAAAAATTTTTAAATTAATATTGACATTTCTATTTCAACAAGTAGTAAGTAAAGGATAAGGGTTTTACTTTGAGCACTGACAAAACATTAGTGATGAGCTATGCTATGACTGACCACCAACAGGCAGCAAGGAGTTAAGGAGACTCTGGATGAATGCCTTGTACTTGGATATATAGTTTAAAGAAAAACACTTCAGTCCACGCCCTCTGTGACGCCACATGGACGGTTGCACTGGAGAAAACAAGATCTGGCAAAGGCAGTTGATTTATCTCTCATGTTATTTTTTCTGATTATTTAATGTAGCTCCCACTTTAAATCTGGATCTCCCCTCCTCCTAATAATGCACGTGTAATAGGAAGAGGGAAGAGAGGCAGATAATTCAACAACTCTTATCATTTAACAGGACTGCATGGAAAGATCACTACCCCTACGACACTTAGCCCTCAGACTGATAGCTGCTGTTTTGGCTGTCTAAGGGTTAATAATATCTTTAGTATGGAATTGAGATATTCTTGTCATCACAAGGTAAGACATATTTTATTATCTGCACATTTTGTATTATACAAGTTTTTTGCTTTGTTTACATCTCATGATAAACAATACATATACAATTTTGCCATTTAAAAAAAAAATAAAAAATAAATATATATATATATATATATTACAGTATAATAAATATAAATATATAACGTGTGTATATATAGATATCTCTCTCTCCCTCTGTGTGTGTGTGTATATATATATATATATATATATATATATATTATACAGTATAATAAATATATGAAGTGTGTATATATAGATATCTCTCTCTCTCTCTCTGTATATATATATATATTATACGGTATAATAAATATATAAAGTGTGTATATATAGATATCTCTCTCTCTGTGTATATATATATATATATATATATATATATATATTCATATCTAATATATAAATATATTATATAGTATAATAAATATAAATATATAAAGTGTGTATATATAGATATCTCTCTCTCTCTGTGTATATATATATAGATATATATATATATATAGAGAGAGAGAGAGAGAGAGATAGTAAGAGGAAAAGAGATAGACATACACACACCACAAAGCAGCCTGTGTGGTACTAGGGTTTTACTACTACTATCATGTACCTTATTGTTTTCACTACGTGAGCAAGTGGAAAACAATAAATGTGTTGTGACGGCTTACCTTACCTTCTACTAACCCTTTATGTTCCTTTTTTCACTTTTTTTCCTAGCAACAAAGTAGGAAAACTCTAAAATAATTGTTGCAAAGTGCCAGGACATTCTGCAAAGTTTGTTTTTTTTTCCAGGGAACATTTCGTTTTTAAATGGCTACCATTTTGAAACCAGAATAACATTTCCAATAGACAGAAGAAATCCCCCTTTGAATCCCCCTTGGCCTTTTTGAATTCACGCCCTGCCTTACATCAAACGCTTTTTTTTGCTGATTAACTGCACAATCAGGTCCCTGTAGATGAGGAGGGGGGTATGGAAGAGAAAAGCAGCCCCTTTTCCAGAGAACAATGCTATAATCTCAGCTCCATTGGACAGGAATGTCTGATTTCACAGCCCACTGCTTCTCCCATCTCCCAAAAAACCCTGCCAAAGGTCCACCAAGGAGAAAACCCCTCCCTTTCAATGAAAAATGGACAATTTAGAAATGAAGCCTAATCATTTCTATCTGTGTAAAAATGAAGGAGCAGACTAGAGAGAAAAAAACATGTATTAGCAGCAAAAAGTTATTTAGAGCAAAATACGAGCATTAATATTTATCGGTGTAAAATGTCATTTATTGTGAAGCCTCAAAATAATAAAGGATAAAGCAATACAGATTTTAAATGCCTCCCTACTTAGTTGGTAAAATTACAATTAAACCCATTCTTATTTTGATCAGCACATAACCTGTTATAACATAAGCAGCCTATCGGTTAATAAACAGTTGTCCATAGTTTGTTTTTATGACTGTGTTATCATCTGTAATCACAGTCTGAGAAATTTCAGTAACAAAAAGTACTATACCTAATTTTTGTTGTCATGGATAGCTTAGTTGCAACTTTTCTACCATCTGCCTTTGCTCTCTAGCCATTTCAAGAACATACCCCACACAGTTCTTTTTGTACACATGCATTACATTGCTTGCTGTCCATTACACATGATACAGTTATTGAATGCATTGTGTTTTGGTGTTTTGTTGCAAATCTGCACTGGTTACTTATTCAGGGAATTTTATTGAAATGTCACCTGCTATTAGTTCATATTCCACTTTTGAAGTTGATTGTAATGTTGAGGCCATTTTCCTTCTGTTTCCAAGATAAGGGCTTGTGAGGTGTTCTAGTGTTATCATGATACCCCAGATCACAATCCCCCTCCCCCTCCCCCTTCTGCTGCCCTGGAGGAGTGCTGTGTTTCCCCATGTGTGTGTCCTCCCTCATGGATGTGTTTACTCTCCAGGACCCCTCTGCTGAGACCAAAATCAATGAAAATGTAGTTGGAAAAAAAGGCGGGCAAACCCAAAAAAATTTGTGAATGGAAGAATGTGTTTGTGCATTCATTGTTAAAATAAAGAGCATGCTGTGACGTGCACCTTCCCAGAGCCTATTGCAGGGCAGATGATATTTTTAAATATCCTCAGTCTCCAGCCAATGAAGAAGCAGGTGGCAAAGACTAGCGCAGGCTGCAACCAATAAGAGAAAGGGTATGCAAATCAGGATCTGTCCAAGCAGGAGCTGAATGTCAACTAGTCAAAGATGGAGGATGGAGCTGGAAGGCCATGAGGTTTGTACCGGGAGGAGAATCGCCTCTTTCGTGTCTTGGGAGGTGCGGTGGCTTAGGATGTGTAGCGTGTGGCCTTGAGGAAGTCTTTTGGATGATGAAGGGCGACTGGGGTTTTTGCTAGCCTCTTTAGTCAACTTTTTCAGGAGGAGGTCCTTCTTTTGCCCAGGTACCATTCATGAATTTGGGGCTCAGCATTGGTGAGTAGCATCCGGGAGTTGTGAGCGGAAATGGTGGGAGCAGAGGGGAGTGGTGAGACTTGCAGAAGCAATTAGTCCATTGAGGAGGGGGGGGGCAGCGTCCTTTCTCCTAGCTGGGAGGGAAGTAGACACTCCAGGTTGCTGCACGGGCTGTTCGGGTGTCATAAGATGCCTGAGTGGCAAGCAATGGGAGGGGCTGGAGAGATCACTCACAACTAGCAGGCATTCTCAGTAAGGCTCCCCAGCATTGTATGCAGGCAGATTGAATGCCTGTGTGCCAGCTAGTGCTTGCGGTTTACCATACAGAAAAGGCAATGCTCCTGCTTGCTAGTTTCATCATCATCATCATCAGTCTGTGAGATCTCGCTGTGTCTTTGGGTGGGGGTGGGGGGTGGGGGGCTGTGGACCTGGCTTTACTCTGCGGGACCTCTGAATGATGGGGACATAAGAACCTGCAAGATACGACATTCACGCCCATCGATGTGCCTTCACTGGAATCAAGCTTCCCAGAGTCTCTCCTCTTTCACTTTCCCAATGGGCAGATGCGTTTTGCTGAAAAATGGAGTCTTTGTAGTGTCACACGGTACTGAAATGAGGCCAATAAAGAAGAAAGTTACTAGATCCGAAGTGTGCAGTGGACAGGGTCCCAAATGTCAGAAGGTTGTACTGCATGGAGAACACTGGGAATAAAAAACCAGGGCTGACAATCACTTCACCCACCCAATGCACAACCATTTAAGTCAATCTGTAAATTGTCTTTCAAGCCTCCTAGAAAGTTTGGACTTCAAGTGACATTCGAAAGCTTGCAGCATACTTGCGGATCTTCACCATCAGCGGCTTGTGCTGTCAGCGATGTAGGAGAGTAGGAGATGGTATTTTATACCCTGTACAGTGCTATTTATTTGTTTTATCTGGATATAGATAAATAGTGGAGGCCGAGATCATCACCGCTGGCCTAGGGGTTTGTCATCACTATTTATTCCAATTTTGTATTTTTGTTGCAATGTTTTCAAAGCCTGATCCGTTTCCCCCTCCCACAGATCATTACACGTCTCCATTTTCTGTATTTATCTTTCATCCCCAGGAGCCCTACAAACCCCCTGAATTGACTACTACTAAAATGTATAAGGAATGCAGAATTTTAAGTCTTGTACACCAGAGCTGCAATATCACTGATTAACTTTTTTTTTTTTTTTTAGAGATCTCTTTTCTTGGTGTTGCCCATGTTCACTTTTAAAATTTCCTATGGGTGTGGGGGATTGAAAGCATTTATATGCAGAAAGTTGCATTTCAGTATCTTGTGACTACTCTTGCATGCAATTAATTCTGTCTAATTTTTACCAGATTATTTATATAGACTTGACATCAGTTTCATCTTTTTTTTTAAACTACACTTTGAAAAAACAATTAAAAATGGATATAGCGTTAATATTTTTCACTAAAGTTTCTCCTTTGTTAGGGATTTTAAAGGGTTAAAAACAAGCATTTAAATTGAGATAACATTTTCCAACAAGAGGGCTGGCCTAGCTTATTTATTTATTTAGAGGTAAGGTTCTGTTGGAACAAAGTTCAGTACACTGTGTGAGTGACAGCTATGTGCATTTGGATATACGTGGAACTAAACTGTCATCCGAGGCCCTTTTTCTGTTGTACTACTGGAAAGTTTGATAAGCAGTGCAATATTAAAAGGGCATTGGCTGGCAGAGCCCCATCACAGCCCTAAACTAGATGCCATTCACTGCCTGTACATATCTGTGTTCATCCTGGCTATTTCCATTACCTTGTGCAAAAAAGTTTGTTTATCTGTCTATCTGTATATATATATATATATATATATATATATATATATATATATCCTCTAAGCATTTGTGATTAAAAGCCACAATAAACACTGATCTACTATGATAGCCCCATGTGCCACATTGCAAATCCAATTATTTCTAAATGATTCATTATTAACTGGTTTAGGCTTGGCAGCCACTTACTAACTATAAAGTTTTGCATTTTATAGCATAGAAATACTATGCTCACCTTTATAGTATTTTTTTTCAGCATGTATTCTACATGTACAGTTGAATTGCACTAACTAAACTCCTTGATACAATTTTTTTTTTTTAATTCAAAGTAGATGTCAGTGCTCCAATATCTTTTTTGCTGTAAATAAGTAAAATTGATTCTGGTGCAAAAGTGTAACATTTTATATTAGGTTTACTTTGTTTTAATCCCCTTTTGTTTTCTAATGATGGGGCCTCAGTAATAACATAATTGTGTTTAGTATTTTCCAGTTATTGTAAAACAATGTCAGGACTTATCTTTGAATTTATAGTTGGAGTTATTAAATTGTCACTTTTTTGTCAAAATTTTGCTAGTCTTTTTATTTTGCTTTTTTTTTGTTATCACTTTATGCATTGTACTGACATTGATAGTAAAGACTGATATTAGCTGGTGTGAGATGCTCTGACAGTGTTGCACTACTGTGTTTTTTAATAAAGCAGTGCAATAGTATTGTCAAAGCATTTCATTCCAGCACAGCTTCCATCTTTTTTTTTTTTTGCCTGTTTGTTATTGTAACCAGAAACAAGGCCTGATAGCTAAGGTATAAATGTGTGCTTGGAAGTTCCTTGGTACAAGTCTAAGAGTTGGGACATATACAGTGTCAATTGTGACTCTAGTAATTTGTAATCAGGCTGATATTAGATGTATACATATCTTCTCGTATGCAGGTTAAACTGTGCATAGGCCATATCAATCCTTCTTCACCCTTTCTCATTGAAGGAAGGGGTGTGGAGAGCATCAGTAATGCAATGCTCGCCTGCTGTGTCAAATAAATATTGTATGTAACATGCATTGAATCAGAAACTAATATTTGTACTAACTGCAGGTTTATTTATTGTGTGTATGTTGTGAACTAAAAATGGTATATCTATGTATATTTTTGTACAAATCCATTAAATGATGATGATGGCTTCCATTGCAGATGTTTTTAATTGGCTTTGTTTGACTTTTAGAAACATGCATTAAATTTAGAGAAATTCATTTTAGAGAGGGATATTGTTATTTGATGGCTTCTATGTGGAACGATGACATACATGGTTTAATGTGCTATAAGGGAGCAGTGAAAAGAGCACTGCATTAAAATTTTCCAACATTGCTTTGTTAATACGAGAAAGGATGATCCCCATGACTTTTTTTTTACTGACGGTTTCAAAAGAATGGCAAGAGTAACAGCTTTGCCAAGATTTATCTGCATTGTCCTATTTTTGATATTATTTTCATTTTATTCTTCATAGAAATTGCAACTGTTGGGAGATATTAACTTAATTCCATGCAAATTGAAATCCAGTTTTGCCCAAATAGCTTTTATGAGCACATAGAAGAATGTCCCTGATGGGTTAAAAATTTCTAGTGTTTTTCTGTTTAATAAAATGCACACAATTTAAAATGTTGGTGTATCTCCATGTTGCAGGCCTCAAGGCTTTGTCCTATCGTGATGTAGTATTCCCATTGTAAATGTGTGGGCATGGCACATCATTGTCTACATTTGCACAGTGTTTTGCTTGCCTGGTGGCATTGTGCTTCCTTTTTTATCTTTGCATAGCTTTTATACTATTATATTTGCTGGTAGGTGTGGAAGCTTGTAATTCATGGTTTAGCCCTGTTTGATGCAGTGATGTTTAGGAGGGAGATGAATTAGCCTAGGCTATGTATAAAAGGTGTACCAGCATACTCTTTTACTGTGAAAAATACAAAATTGCAGCACATGAGTAGATTTGTATATATTGTGCTTTATTTGGTGATGTGATCTGCTGGTGCTATAGATTTCCTGTCCTAGCCATTGACAATACTACATTACAACAGTAAATAATAGTGCATTGACTGTTGGTGTTTTCAAGTGATTATATGGTGCCGAATGTTGACACAGATGAGTAGCAGCAGGGCTTCAGCATCCTCCTGTTATATAAAAAGGGGCTTGATTTTTTTTTTTCTTTTTTCTTTAATGGCTGGTAAGATAAAAGTCACCAGGTCTTTCATTTGCGTGAGAAGGCCACTGCAGGCGTATATTGCATATCTTAATAGGGAAAGGGGTGTGTCATGATCAGCCTATGCGAATTCCAATATCTGCTTGTGCATTGCTGTCCATATATCAGGGAAAAAATATTGTTGTATTTACCAAGGGAAAAAAGTAAGCTATTATGTGTGTATGTGTAGCATGTATGTGTGTAGTGTGTGTGTGTGTGCAGATTCCAGGCTGGGGGAGGGCTGAGGAATGCAGTGAATCAGGTCTGGCTGTGCAGGGGGAGGGGATTGCCTCGGGAGAGCTTCCATCCTGTCGTTGCATAAACTTGTTAAAAGAAGCCCTCATGTGTAGGAAGCGGCCTGGGACAGGGAAGGATCGCTGTGTACACCTCGGACCCTTGTGGGTGAGCATTTCACTTGCTACACATTTAGTGGGTGTTTGCATCCTCTTCTAATACATCACTCCCTATTCCATAGCCAACACAATATATCAGGCCCTGTTATCCAAAATGAACCAATGCCTTAGTTCTTACTTTATTATTATTATTATACAGGATTTATATAGCGCCAACAGTTTGCTCAGCGCTTTACAATATAATTGGAGACAATACAGCAACAATACAGTTCAATACAAGAGGGATAGGAGGGCCCTGCTCCTTGGAGCTTACAATCTAGGAGTTCTTACAAAGTTGTCCAAACTCCATCCGTGTTTATTTTCATTTCTGAGCTTCAATCTAAGCTGATCTCCTTTTACTATAACATAGATGCTCTCTGGAGTTTCATTTCCTTGGCAAGCAAAGGACTATATTGTCTACCCATAGATATAACTCATTCAGGTAATTCTCTATATATCTTTTATTTACTGCTGGATAGTCATGAGATAAAATGGTGAACTGGCCTGGTACTACTTTGTAGGCATCTTGCAGAGCTATAGGAGAAAATCAGCCCGAAAGGCGAATTGCAAGGATTACTGACGGCCTTTAGTTTAACAGTTTGTGCTCACCTGGGCAGGTTGGATCCTGCATGGCACAGGAATCCCCTGTATATCTGGAGATTTGTACAAGCATGCAGTATAGGTTTAACTAGACAATGTTGGAATGCTTGGAATCGCTGGAACTGATTAACTCTTTAATGACGATGAGACATAAACACCCTCCTTAATACCTTTAGGATAATAGAAACTCAGGCCAGTATGCTCTAAAATACCAGTGGGAAGCACATACTGTGTCTGTGTTGGCACAGTTGCCTCTAAGATTTTGTGGGCAAGAGTTTCATATATATTTCTAATAATTCCTATTTTTTTCCCTTTTTATGAGCATCAGCTGACTGCACCCAAAAACCTGCATCCTTGGCATGATGGACGAATAGAAATTTAGGTTCTGCACTGATCTGTTTCTCTGTCATATTTAAAAAATAAAATCCTGATGCCCATTTGAACAGCCCAGGAATAGAAAGAGGCCAATAACATAAAGACTACAGTATATTATTAGCTGATGTCTTTAATCAGACAAAGGCCCTATCTGAAATGCGATAAAGTGAGGGTATGGTTCTAAACATAACTGAACATGATCTGACTCCTGGGGTATAAATAGCAGACTTTAGCTAATGTCTTGTTTTAAAGTTGGTTATAATAAGTGCTAACACATTCTTGGGATTGATGGCTTTATTAGGACACCAATCATACCGAGCAGTGTGTTGTATACAGTTTCTGGACTTTTCCAAAACATCTTCAAAAACCATGGAATGGTTGGGGCCTTTCTTGTTGCTATGGACACTTGTCATCTGTGCCTGATCCCTACTTGTCGTATATTTGCTTCACAAAGGTCCATATTATTAGGCATTAGAGTTTTGCCTAATGCCTTACTCTGTAGAAAAGCAATGGAAAATAAATGAAAAGACTACAAATGATAAACTTGTAAATCAAAGAGATTGCCCCTGGAAGATATCCACGTAGATGGACATATCAGTTATGGCCATGCTAGAATTAAAATTGTGCAAAGGGTTTTCTAAAAATTGTGGAAAATAAAAATAGCACAGAGGACCGCTCTGACTGTGATCATGAAATGGAACATGGGTTATGTTTTAATTGTGTTTTTGTTTTGCTGCCTTTTTTTGTTATCTCCAGTGTCTTGGGGTAAAAGGTTAATGGGAACAACAGTTAAAAGATCACAAACTGTTGTAGATTCAAAGCAGCATGTGAGAAAAATGTGAAATGCGTGTTTATAAAGCAAGGTTAACCCACTGCTGACCAGATGAGCACTGAAAGCGTAGCTTATGTTTTCTTAATTATCAGTTATTTTTTCACAATCTGGTTAGAATCGTACATCAAAGAGACTAGGCCTGTCTCACACTGTTCTGTGGAACGTGAGGAATCTTTAATGCAATAGTAAGATCAATGTGGAATGCATACATTAGCCAGAAATCCATGAATTACAGGATTGTATCCCGTTTCCACTTTCATTTAATCCGCTGGAAAACCAGTCAGTGGAGGGAAGAAAAGAGAAGGGAGAGGAGGGGAATCAAGTGTCAAAAAAGTGAATTGGTTGCAGAGGGGGAGGGGATTGGATTGTGGAAGAAGGAGGGAGTGTGTGTGGGGTCGTTTGAGAGGGGGGGGGGATGTTGCCATAAAATGAAAAACAGCACCCCCCCAACCATTTCCTGAAAGGTTAAACTAGCAGTATCAATAGAACATTGCCATCAGCAGAAGTTAGCTGAAAATGGTCAAGTAGCCATATTAATGTAAATATGTGTTTAAATAATCTTTAATGCAATAGATTTAGTTTACAGTAATCCTTAGCACAACGGAGTAAAATTATCTCATCTGGTTGTCGACCGAAATGTTGCCCCAAAGTACAGCTTGTTGTCTGCCTTTAGATTCCTTTCTAACCAGAGGCATATCATGGAGGATGCTGTTAAAAGTAATTGACACTGAATCATACAAACACAGTCCTACGAAAGATCTTTTTTTAGTATTTTGTTAAACTACACCAGTGTTACAGTGCTAAGAGTAGCCATGTCAACTTCATGTTTTTGACTAGTTTATAAAAATCTCAAATATGTATTTCGGGGTTTTCTGAGGCCAAGGCAACATTCCACAACCTTAATGCATTTGAATTCTTTTCTGCTTTCTGTTGTTTTTTTTTTTCCTGGGTTTAGATATTAAATTAAATTGAGTTTTAGATTAGTATTGTGCATTTGATGCAATGTTTACTAAACCAGTTAGGATGCCATAAACACACCACCACTAGTATCTACACAAATTAAAGCATTGTTTGCATGAAGATAAACCCTAAATTCCTCGAATTTCCTTCCCAACAGGTCTTTGGTGTTATATGTTGCAGCCTTCTTGTCTGTTGTGACATTGTCTTCCCGCCCTTAAGGAAGTGACCCTATCAATATTGCCTCTGCTTTTGTCATCAGAGTAGTAGTGCAATATTGCTTATAGGGTCTTTTCCTTGAGACACCTTCTTTTTGTGAAGAGGCTTATCAGTGTCCCCACGATGAACATTATTTTTCCTCTTAAACTGTCTAAGGTGAAAGTGTTTCCATACCTATTTGGTGACCTAGTCCTATTAGTTGCTAGTTTGTTTAATGTTTTTTTTTTTGTAAAATTACTCCCTTGTTTTTTTGTTTTTTTTATCCTGCAAAAGGGCACATGCAATATGATATAAACTACCAGGTAAACTTTTTTAACAGCCTCGTGTCTCTGCATGTTTACATGCCCCTTTAAAGTCTAGTAGAAGTTCTAATAGTCTGGCTGCGCTGATTTTGAATAGCATTAAGTTGCTGCACACAACTTAAAAGGTGTGTTTGTGTAGATTATTCATCAAACAGGAAAGGATGAGCTGTTTAGTGAAAACAGGGTGTATTTCTTTTTATATGTTTGCTGTAATGTAAGCTGATATATGTTATTATTTGTCCTGTATTCCCACACATCTCAAACATTGGCTTCAGGGTACATTGTTTCATGTGCAGCAAACAGCGTAGAATGGAATGTACATGTTTTCCTCATTTTCAAGACCGTTTAAGCATTTATGAGAAATACATCAGTCTAAACCAAAATAAATAAATAAATAAATATACTTTTCTTTTTTTTTTTTTTTTTTACAGCATATGTACACCTATGAATATACTATCTATCTATCTATCTATCTATCTATCTATCTATCTATCTAAACAAATAAAATATAAACCTCTCTCTCTCTCTCTCTCTCTCTCTCTCTAAACAAATAAAATATAACCCCCCCCCCCCCTCTCTCTCTCTCTCTCTATATATATATATATATATATATACTATCTATCTATCTATCTATCTATCTAACAAATAAAATACAAATCCTTCTCTCTCTCTCTCTATATATATATATATATTAAAATAAATATATATATACAAAATCACTTATAATAAAAATGTGCTAGATATATAGTTGCCTAAATATAACTCCTTTTTTAATGTAGTGCTCACATGATATTACTGTATCATTAAGCCTGCTGAAAAAAAAAAACTTTTGCTAAACAGATCTAGTACACAATGCAGTAACCTCCACTGCCCCCTCCCATCTGCAGCAGCCCTGCCAGGGACCCTCAGTAATTGAAGATCACGTGATAAGCTGTTTGGTCTGAGGTATGTGAGAAAAGAGAGAGCGAGCCTAGCGTTGGCCTGGGAGGGGCAGAAGCCGAGGTTTTCCTAGGGCAGAATAGTGTATGGGAGCTTGTGATCTCTTTAGGGAGGTAGTACATGTGTGATAGTGGTGGCTGGTGATGTGAGTAGTGCAGAGAGAGATGGATAGGAGGGGCTCGCAGGGGCAGAGTGTGGGTGGCCGATCCTGCTATTTTCAGGTGGTCTGTGGATGTGGTCTTTTGGGACCTTTGAGGCCCAGGAAAAGGGCTCAGTGGGTGGGGAACAGACACTCAATCTAGTTGGCTGAAGAGAGCATGATCAATTCTGCTATGCAGCAACCCCAGCCTAATACATAGTAAAAGCCCCCAGGCACCCCTCATACTGGATATGTACTTTAGAACTTTTCGACATGTTTCTCTTCTGTCCACATGTATAAACAGTTTACTGGTAATTTAGCTCACTGTTACTTTGTTAACATATTGTAAACTGATCAGATGTCATTTGTGGCTTGTGTCGCACTGTATCCTGAAAGAGTTAATGCACCCTTTGTATCTCTAGGACTGTTTTCTTTCCCAGGCTGCCTGACACTCTTTCCCTGTTGCACTACTGTAAAACAATGCATAAGCAGTGCAATGATGAAAGGGCATCAGTCTGAACCTGATTGACACTGTTATGTCTAGCAGAGGAGTTTCTCAGGCCGGGCTCCAAGGAGCCCATCAAGGATCCCAGCTACCATCCAGACACCAGTACCCGCTGAGTGGCATCAACTGTCCAGAGACTACAAGCATTCAGCTGTCTTATACTTCATTTGTGTATACTTTGTATTTCATTGCATCCAGTTGTAAAGCATTTTTATAGTAATAAAAATTATGCATGCAAATTTGGCATTGTTTTTATTTGCCTGAAACAATCTGCTTCAGCGCTAGTATTTGTAGATGTAAGATGTATAGCAAGCCCCGGGTTATGTAATTTTTGAAGATGTGTAAATGTTTACACATAATATCTATCTAGTGTATAATCTGTAGGGGCGTAATCCTGATGTAATCATCGATTTTTGGAGACCAGTCTCATCATTTGTAGAAAATGGGTCTCTTAACAGGCAAAAATTTATGCAAGGGAACATAAGATGTGAATATCCTGTAGGCAGGCCACCATCTGCTGATCTGATTCTGGACTGGGGGGGAAGCCATTTTATGGTGAGAAAGTCTAGATCCAGGTTATTGCTAATCTGACCAGTATGGCATCCACCAGGCTAACTGCTTTTATTTATTGGTGATTTCCCCATCTTCAGGAAACCTGGGGAAGAGGGAAGCTGGGCAGGGCTGGATCTCCTCCAGTCTGTTCATACTCACACAGAAAATGGCTGCTGCTTCAGCACGTGGGTGAACCAGCTCTGCCCAGGCTTCAAGCTTTCTCCCCCCACACCAGACACAGCTCCCTATGCTCTCCGCACAAATACTATTATTATTATTATCATATTGCTCAGAAATCAGGATCTGTGCGCACTCAGAAGTCTCAGGCATGCCAGAAATGGCATCTTAAGGTGTCAGCATGGCTGGGGGTACAGTGTTTATTTTCTCTGTGCTGGTCAGTGAGAGACCGGACAGCTGCTTCTTTGAAGACTGCAGAGGTTATGACCCGCAGGGCCTCTGTCCCCAGAGCTGCTGAGTCAAATAACGAAGGTGAGGGGGCAGGAGGAGGGGGAGAGGAAGAGTACATATAGGGGGAGGGGTTGCACTCACTGACTTGCCCTTTCTTTCTTTTACAATCTGTGAATGAATCGGAGCATGGTGTGTATATCCAAGGAGGAACTAGTACTTCCACTAGCAAGACAGCTGCAGGACAGTGGCCAGTGCAACCTCCTCGGTGACATGTCACCAGCTGCTCCACTCTTCCCATACAAGTGAGCAGCATAGCATAACTGGGTGGGACAAAGACAAAATGCCCATTCTAGATCTTTATGGTATACGTACACAAAAGCTCACCATACTGCCCATGGTGCATTTAACCCTGACTGTGCCAAGAATTTCCCATCGTATGCTGCAATGAAACAAAGCACTGATCCTTTTGCAGCCTCCGGAGCCAGTTTCAGTGCTGTAATAATGCACAGCGGGAGTGATGGATAAAAACCTGAAGGAAAATGTCTGAGCAGCCTATAGCAACCAGGCAACTTCCAGTTGTTGTTCTTCCAATTTGAGTTACCAGATTACAGCTGGAATCTGCTGACTGGTAAAAGAGAGGATGTCATGATTTTCCAGTTTATTTCACATCCCTCCCAGAATTTCCTGTCTGTATTAAAATGAATATTGCATGTCAATTTGCAAGTATATGTTCTATATAGTTCAGTGTAACATATAACTTCAAACAACTCCTAACTTCAGATATTTTCATTAAATGTGATGTTTGATCAGTAAAAACTGTTCATAACTATTTAGTGCATGGCCCTGCGGAAAGCAATCTTTTCAGTTGATAACTAGTTAGGTAGGTCCTCTCACTGCATAGTTGTCTGCAAATTTTTGGTGATCTAACAGATCAGCGCTAAGGAAAATCTAAAGTATGTGTGGTCAAGCTGGTCCATTTTTGTGGCCTTCTTGTGAGGTAGAGGCCTAGTTACAACATATCACAAATTTTTGATCATGTCATTAAAAGAACTTATGATTGATTTTTATGGGAAGCTTAAAGTTACACTGTATCCCAGTTGCAGAAAGAATTGCTATTGTCTAGTATTCTATTTACTTGTTTAATAAAATGTGATCTGTAACATCAAATTCAGGCCATACATTAGTAGACATCATTGTCTTGAGATAACCTATGCTGTGAAAGAGGGGAAACATTCCATTGTTTCATATAAAGCGCTAGACAGTTTATATGGGTAACCTCAGAATTTACTGTAAGCCTAAACCAACCATTGTCAACCAGGGTTCCTCCACGGATTGCTGGGAGTTCCTTGAGCTGTGGCTGGTTGACCTCCCATTTGATGGTGGCTACGTAGTTTATGGACCAATGTCACTTAACAGAACCAGTGCCATACACTAATAATAATAATTTTTAGCTTTCTGTCAGGATGGCGTTCTGACCATCACTGTAAAGATTTGCATTATTCCTACTGTCCACCTATGAAAGGTGCACTCTTCCCGTTACCCTCTATGATTTGTTTTTAGTAGGGTTGCTCCTAGACATGAAAATTATTTCAAGGGTTCTTCTGGGGTAGAAATGTTTATAAAGGCTAGCCTAAACATTATGGTGGAGATGTTAACGAGTGGAAGTGAACCTGTATATTATAGTCACTGCACAGCTGGATATTTGATCAAACACAGTTTTAATTTACTAGTAAATCAAGCCATATAGTATGTTTTTATATCTCTCTCTTTTTCTCTCTCCCTCTAAATATATATATATATATATATATATATATATATATATATATATATATATATATATAAAAGAACATTGGATTGCTGCACGTAAAAAACTTTTATTGTTGAAAAATCACACCATACAAAAGGGTGATCCAAAAAAATTGTCAAAGCCATACATCATAGTGTTGAACACTATGATGTATGGCTTTGTCCATTTTTTTGGATCACCCTTTAGTATGGTGATTTTTCAACAATAGAAGTTTTTTATGTGCAGCAGTCCAATTTTCTTTTTTCTACATATGGCCTTTGGGAGGGCCTGATTGCTATGCACTGTGATTGATCATCGTTGTGCCTTCCACCCATATTATATATATATATATATATATATATATATATATATATATACATATAATGTGTTTATGGATATAACAAGATATTTGTGTGACATGTCAGCATTTTCCTGTTCCCCTTTCTAAATTGCAACAAAAGCTGTGGTAGCCCTCCTTTTTTTGGCGCCATTTTAGGGCCCTGTGCTTTTTTAATTCAAAGACCGCATGGTTCTCACCATTTGCCTGACCTCAAATGCACTACTTGGCCATATGCTTTCTTCAGTAGTAAAAGTCCTTATTCCCCATGCTTCTAGCTAACACCAGTCTGTACATGTCTTCAGAGAGTGAGAAACAGTTGTCGTATATCATTTGAATGTTTGGGAGCCATGCTAGCAGCTTGCCTGCTCGGCCTGGACAGCAGGGCTGCAGGTTTAGTAGATATGACTTATGTTCGGATAAAAGCATGGCAGACAACCTCTGTAGCGGAGGATTTGAATGCATGACTCACAAACGGAAGCAGTGTGATTTTACAGGCATGCCAGGGGATGGCCATTTTAAAAAGACCACACATATTTTTTAACATGTACTATAATGCCAGTTGTGAGGAGCTGAACAGAATTTGCTGGTGTTTGTCACATCTTTTTACTGTGTACCATGACATGACATGTCCCTCCTACCCTTCATCAAGCACCCAAAAGAGATTCTATGTGGAATATAAATCCATCCCCACACGCACCTAAAGGCAGGAATGCGGAAGGGGATATCCTACAAGCCCCCCTCCCCTAATGCATACAGCGTGTGCACACAGCTGTATACTGGAGTGACTCACACAGACAAGGAGACGCATTGCAGAGGGCATGAAGGGGTTAAAAAAGGCCAGCACAGGGCTGTTCCAAAGAGGTTTCACATTCTCACAAGCCATATTTACATCATCTATAGGGCCTGTAACATAGCTATCATATCTACAACCTAAAAGATCAGAGAATCAAGCGCTCTGCTTATTAAATCTTCATAAACAGGTAGTTTGCAAATAAACTTATCTGGACCATGTTGTTCTCTCTAAAGAATATGGCGCAGAAAATTAATTCACAGGAATAATCCTGCAAGGCTGAGAAATGAAAGCTTTATTTTCTCGATTAGCCAAATATAAATGGCAATAGGCAAAGGATCTTTGATCATTTGTTTTTCTGTAACATAAATGCAAATTATTTGTATGATAATGTAAACTTGTCCTAGTTAGTACTTCAGACAGGAAGACAACTTTCCTCCAGCTGTACCATGAGGAAATAACCAGTAACAAAGAAAATACAAGAATTCCGCAAGTTTATTTCACAAAACAATGAAAGCATGCTTGCTATATTTATGTGATATGTGGCTGTGGTTTTCTGGTAGCACATCCAATGTCAAGTCACAGTGCTTGCGTCTGGAATTATACGGCTAAGTTACATTTTAAAAGATTCAGGCGACAGGTTTAAATCCTTTCCTATAAAGAGGAAATAAAAGTGGTGTGTATTTTTTTTCATATATAGTACACATTGTTTTTCTTAAATGTAATTTACTTGTTTTAATTCCTGAGCATGGTATTATATATATATATACATGTATATCATTTTTTTTATCAACCTATTTTTTTAGATCTATCAGAACAAATTTAATCATGCTGCAGAAACCTTCAAGGAGATATAGTGATAAAGGTTTCTAATGAGCAAGTAAGAAGAGAGCTAAAAATAGAATATTGTCATATTTAGTAAGGAGAACGATAAAAATAGAATATTGTCATATTTAAAAAGGAGAAAGATAAAAATAGAATATTGTCATATTTAGTAAGGAGAAAAATAAAAATAGAATATTATCATATTTAAAAAAGAATAAGATAAAAATAGAATATTATCATATTTAAAAAAGAATAAGATAAAAATAGAATATTGTCATATTTAGTAAGGAGAAAGATAAAAATAGAATATTGTCATATTTAGTAAGGATAAAGATAAAAATAGAATATTGTCATATTTAGTAAGGAGAAAGATAAAAATAGAATATTGTCATATTTAGTAAGGAGAAAGATAAAAATAGAATAATGTCATAATCACTGTTTATTTCAGCAAAGTTATCTGTAGCTTCTCTTTTTGAGTACATAGGTTCACAACTACTCTGCTAGCTTGTCAGAACAGCAAGTGGTGCTGAGACACACTGGGGTTAATCTTACTAGAATTTTCGCTTTCCCCAGTAAATGTTCAATGAGCTTAATTTTGCTTCAGTCAATCTATCATGTGCTAGCAAAAAGCCTGTGTTTTTTAATTTCTTTCCTGTATGATTAAATAGTCAAATTAAACACAAGTTTACCTTATTAACTAACATTTATTTTTCAAAGTGAGCAGCCACTACTCCCATAACAAATCAACTCCACTTTATGTGTGTATGTGAATCTGGGGATGTGTATCTAGTAACTCGGCTAAATACACAGCTTAAACAATGCCTAGTACACACAATGAGAATATTGTATGAAAAAAAAACACATTCGGAGCAATCGTCTGATAATCTATTTGCTAGTACACAGATTTCGAGAGCTGATCATGAGAAAACATTCAAAAGGAAAAGCACGAAAATTGTCCTCATAAGATAACCAAAATGAACGATTTTGTGTAATTAGTATGGTATGTGTACGAAAAAATTTGAGTGACCAAGACTACTCATGAAACTAAAGAATACATTACAATACTGTACATTACATCACTTCTGAAGTTGTATTCTGTCTTACGAGGATTTTCATAACTTTATTAAACCTATTCATTTTTTATAACTAGCATGCAAAAAAAAAAGATCATTCGAACAATATTCTCATCATGTGTACTAGGCAGAAGGCTGTCTTACCTTTCAATTCCATAATCTGTGGAGCCAGTTATGTACTACCCTGCCAGAAGCAGCCAGACACTTGACCTCCAGTATACTTGCAGGATGGCTTTGCCAAGAACACTGGTTAAGTCTAGGTTCACACCTATGCAGGTTTCATTTGATGCGTTTCTGCATTGCATTTTTGCACTTGCATTCTTGCCACATTTTTGCTGCGTTTTTGATGAATTTTGCGTGTTTTTTTTGTTGCTGGGCAGATTTTACATGCAAAACACATTAAAAATGCAGCAAAAATGCAAGACATGCGTTTCTGCAGCGTTACCATCGAAGCCCATAGAACCAAAAACGCAACATTACAAAAAGTGTCTTTCCAAAAAATGCACCCGTGAACCAGGCCCATAGGAAATCATGTTAAATGGACTGTACTACGTTTGTGCAAAACTCTACAGAAAACGCTTAGGTGTGAACCCAGCCTGCTGATTGGACAATGAAAAAACAGCACCAGGC